>NC_057802.1:214654355-214954355 GCF_018294505.1 Triticum aestivum | reverse complement strand
GAACCTATTATGTTTTCATGAATATATGCGAGTTCTTGATCCTATCTTGCAAGTCTATAGTCACCTACTATGTGTTATGATCCGGCAACCCCGAAGTGACAATAATCAGGACCACTCCCGGTGATGACCATAGTTTGAGGAGTTCATGTATTCACTACATGTTAATGCTTTGGTCTGGTACTCTATTAAAAGGAGGCCTTAATATCCCTTAGTTTCCACTAGGACCCCGCTGACACGGGAGGGTAGGACAAAAGATGTCATGCAAGTTCTTTTCCATTAGCACGTATGACTATATTCGGAATACATGCCTACATTACATTGATGAATTGGAGCTAGTTCTGTGTCACCCTATGTTATGACTGTTACATGATGAACCACATCCGGCATAATTCTCCATCACCGATCCCATGCCTACGAGCTTTACACATATTGTTCTTCGCTTATTTACTTTTCCGTTGCTACTGTTACAATCATTACAAAACCCAAAAATATTACTTTTGCTATCGTTACCATTACTTCCATATTACTCTACCTTGCTGCAGATACTAAGTTATCCAGGTGTGGTTGAATTGACAACTCAACTGCTAATACTTGAGAATATTCTTTGGCTCCCCTTGTGTCGAATCAATAAATTTGGGTTGAATACTCTACCCTCGAAAACTGTTGCGATCCCCTATACTTGTGGGTTATCAAGACTATTTGCTGGTGCCGTTGCCGGGGAGCATAGCTCTATTCTTTGAGTAATTTGGGATTTATATCTGCTGGTCACTATGAAGAACTTGAAAGACGCAAAAACAACAATTTATTCCTCAACTACGAGGGGAGGTAAGGAACTGCCATCTAGCTCTGCACTTGATTCACCTTCTGTTTTGAGTAAGCTTGCGACACCTAAACCTGCTTCTGCTATTCATTCTGATATGTCGCATGTTATTGATGATGCCACTTCTGCTATGCATGATACTTATGATGAAACTACTTCTATGCTTGATACTACTGTGCCACTTGGTAAATTTCTTGATGAACAACTTGCTAGGGCTAGAGAGAATGAAATTATTGAAACTGATAATATTGAAGATAGTGATGATGAGGACTCTCCCCCTAATAGATATGAATTGCCTGTTGTTCCTGAGGGTTATGTTATGGATGAAGAAGCTGCTAGAGCTATTTTAGCTTGCAATGATAGATATGACCTTAAGAAGTTATTAGCTAAATGAAAGCAGCAATCTCTTAATGCTAGAATGAAATATGATACTGCTTATGTTACTTCACCTATCTTTGTTACTGATAAGGATTATGAATTCTCTATTGATCCTGATATAATTACTTTGGTTGAATCTAATCCTTTTTATGGCTATGAATCTGAAACTGTTGTGGCACATCTTACTAAATTAAATGATATAGCCACCCTGTTCACTAATGATGAGAAATCTCGCTACCTTTATATCCTTAAAATATTTCCATTATCATTAAAGGGTGATGCTAAGATATAGTTTAATTCTCTTGATCCTGGTTGTGTGCTTAGTCCCCAGGATATGATTTATTACTTCTCTGCTAAATATTTCCCTGCTCATAAGAAACAAGCTACTTTAAGGGATATATATAATTTTGTGCAAACCGAAGAAGAGAGTCTCCCACAAGCTTGGGGGAGGCTTCTCCCGTTACTTAATGCTTTGCCTGATCATCCTCTTAAGAATAATGAAATACTTGATATCTTTTATAATGGACTAACCGATGCTTCCAGAGATTACCTGGATAGTTGTGCTGGTTCTGTTTTCAGGGAAAGAACACCGGATGTGGCTAAATTTTTATTGAATAATATGTTGAAAAATGAAAATTATTGGACACTTCCTGAGGCAATTCCTGAGCCTATTCCTAAACCAACTCCGAAGAAGAGGGGTGTTCTATTTCTCAGTCCTGAAGATATGCAAGAGGCAAAGAAATCTATGAAAGAAAAGGGTATTAAAGCTGAAGATGTTAAGAATTTACCTCCTATTGAAGAAATACATGGTCTTAATTTACCGCCTGTTGAAGAAACATATGATCTTAATCCATCACCTATTGAAGAAACTCATGGTCTTGATAACCCGACACAGGTAGTAAAGGTAAATTCTCTCTATAGATATGATAAAGCTGAATCCCTCCTACTAAGTTTGCTAGCCAATGTTTGGATGAGTTTGATAACTTTATGGTTAAGCAAGAAGATTTTAATGCTTATTTTGGTAGACAATTGAAACAAAATGCTTATATGATTGAACACTTGGGTGATTATATGTCTAGAGTTAAAGGTGAACTTAAACTCATTAGCAAACATGCTTCTATGGTTACCACTCAAGTAGAACAAGTACCTAAAGCTCAAAATGATTTGCTCAATGAATTAAATAGTAAGAATAATGATTATGATGTTAGAGTGGCTACTAGAACTGGTAAAATGACTCAGGAACCTTTGTATCCTGAAGGCCACCCTAAGAGAATTGAACAAGATTCTCAGAGAAATAATATCGATGCACCTAGTTCTTCTAAAAAGAAGAAAAAGAAAAATGATAGGACTTCGCATGCTTCTAGTGAACCTATTGCTGAACCACTCGAGAATCCAAATGATATCTCTATTTCTGATGCTGAAACACAATCTGGTAACGAACATGAACCAAGTGAAAATATTAATGAAGATGTTCAAGATGATGCTCAACCTAGTAATGATAATGATGTAGAAATTGAACCTGCTGTCGATCTTGATAACCCACAATCAAAGAATCAACGTTATGATAAGAGAGACTTTGTTGCTAGGAAACACGGTAAAGAAAGAGAACCATGGGTTCAGAAACCCATGCCTTTTCCTCCCAAACCATCCAAGAAAAAGGATGATGAGGATTTTGAGCGCTTTGCTGAAATGATTAGACCTATCTTCTTGCGTATGCGATTTACTGATATGCTCAAAATGAATCCTTATGCTAAGTATATGAAAGAATTTGTTACTAATAAAAGAAAGATACCGGAAGCTGAAATTTCCACCAAGCTTGCTAATTATACCTTCAAGGGTGGAATACAAAAGAAACTTGGAGATCCAGGAGTACCCACTATACCATGCTCCATTAAAAGAAACTATGTTAGAACTGCTTTATGTGATCTTGGAGCCGGTGTTAGTGTTATGCCTCTCTCTTTATATCATAGACTTGACTTGAATAAGTTGACACCTACTGAAATATCTTTGCAAATGGCTGATAAATCAACTGCTATACCTGTCGGTATTTGTGAGGATGTGCCTGTTGTGGTTGCAAACGTTACTATTTTAACGGACTTTGTTATTCTTGATATTCCCGAGGATGATAGTATGTCTATTATTCTTGGAAGACCCTTTTTGAATACTGCAGGGGCTGTTATTGATTACAACAAAGGCAATGTCACTTTTCATGTTAATGGTAATGAGCATACGGTACACTTTCCGAGGAAACAACCTCAAGTCCATAGTATCAACTCCATTGGAAAAATTCCATCGATTATTTTTGGAGGTTTTGAGTTTCCTCTTCCTACTGTCAAGAAGAAATATGATATGCTTATTATTGGGGATGTGCATATCCCCGTTGAGGTAACATAGTGTTATTCGAAATTTCTCCGGTTCCATGTTATTCGGAATGAGTTTGTTAACATGACTTGATCAACCTTGTTAGTGGATTCCTTTTGATGAGCATGAGATGGATGAAATTAGAAGGCACAACCTTCTGTAACCTCCTTTTACCTTCTGTTATTTAGTTGAAATAAAGCAAAAATAGTATTTTTCTGTCAGTTTTCTGAATTATCCGTGCAATATAAAAATACCCCGAAAATAAAAGTTCTCCAAATGCCCTGCCAATTTAATATGATTTTTTCTGGAATATTTGAGAATATCTGGCACTAGAACACAGCAGGGGGAGCAAGCACCTGGCCACGAGGGTCCAGGGCGCGCCCCCTACCTCGTGGGCCCATGGTGGCTCCCCTCCACTTATTCCTGCATCCACACACTTCTTCTTCCTCCCAAAAAAATCACCATCCAGCTCAAGCACGAGTTCTAGCTCATTTTGCTGTGATTTTCGATCTCCTTGTTCAAAGCACCTCTCACAAAACTGCTTGGGGGGATTGTTCCTTGGTATGTGACTCCTCCATTGGTCCAATTAGTTTTTGTTCTAGTGCTTTATTCATTGCAAATTTGTGCTGCCTAGGTGACCATGTTCTTGAGCTTGCATGTCAAATTTATATGGTTCCAAGTAGTTCTAATGCTTGATATAGTCTCTAGGCACTTGTAGGAGTAGTTGCTAGCAATTTTGTTGAGCTTGGTTCACTTTTATTTGAAGTTACTAAAAATTTCAGAAATTTTTCAGAGGAAGAAATATGCTTAGGAAAATGTACCATGGTGGTCCTTCAAGGAAGCAAGGACCTAGGCTCGCAATGCGCGATGCCGATGATGAGCCACCAAGGAACGCTCCAGTGCGGCCTTGTGAATGGCCTTCAGAAGGCTTTATGGATCGAGCGGGAATCAAGGAAGAATTTAATGCATATTTGTGTAACACTGATCTTGTGAGCTTTGTGGAGGAAAAGTGCCGCCAGTACCACTATCTCACTAGTTCCTTTGTGAGGAGGTTTGAATTTTCATCTTCACGCAATTCTCCAACTGTCCTGTTTGATCTTTATGAAAAATCTTATACTATGGACTTAGAGGATTTTACCACTGCTTGCAAACTTCCACAATGGGGTAGTGCTAGTGAACCTCGCAAATCTGAATTTAGAAATTTTCTTGCTAATATAACTGTGGGGGAATCTAGAGATATAGCACAAGCTACCATAGGGAGCATTCATTTTCCTGCTATACATTATTTTGCTCTCTTCATAGGTAGGTGCATAAATGGTAAAGATGAAGCATGTCATATGTGTGTTCCTGGCCTCAGTATTCTTAGGAGTGCTGTGTTAGGAGACAAATCTTATAATTTGGGAGCCATTGTTGCACGTAGGTTGCATCATAATAGATTTAATGGAGATTTCTTTGGTGGAATTTATGCAACCCGCTTAGCTGATATTCTTGGTGTAACCATACGTGATGATGATATTGAATTGCCTCCTACTTATCTAGACTTTAATGCTATGGTTCACCACCAGTTTGTCGAGAGGAATGAACCGCCTCTCCAGTATCGCTTAATCTTTGACAGACGTCGTGTTGTCCATATTACTCTCCCTGCTCCTGCCTTCTTTGATTATCAGGCAAAAGGAAGACATTTTATTACCAGAGAGGAGGCAGATGAGTACGAGAGGAGGGCAGAGGCAGCTCGTCGCCACGCTGCAGCCCAGGAGGCAATAGCCGCCGCATCTCAGTACGACCCCGGCTACAATTATGGATATCATCCAGGCCATCCGTGGCAATAAACCAACTTAGGCCAAAAGCCTAAGCTTGGGGGAGTACGTATTTCTCACCGACATTATATTCATGTTCACACACTCATTGCCAGATGTCGGTGCTCATACTCTTTCTTTGTATTATCCATGCTAGTTTATTTTCCTTTTTTCCTGCTTTCTTTTTGTGTGTTTGAAAAACCTTAAGAAAAATAAAAAAATTAGTGTAGCTTTTAGCTACTTTACCTTTCTTGCCGTAGTAGTAATAATTAAAAAGAAAACCCAAAAAGATTTCCCGTTCTTCTTTTGCTTGTTGGAAGCTTTCCCGTGTAAATAGTTTTATTTCTTTTCTTTTCTTTGGGGGTCGATAGGTGAAGACCATGATTAAATTGTTGAAGTGGCTCTTATATGCATTATTGTTGATTTAACCAAGAGCCCATATTGCCTTGTCTTCTCCTGTTTATTGAATGCTCACAGATTCCAGCTTAGTCCAATGCACGTGCACTCTTATTATTTTCACATCGTTCGGTCGTGCAAGTGAAAGGCAATTATGACGATATATGATGGACTGACTAAGATGAGAGAAGCTGGTATGAACTCGACCTCTCTTGTTTTTGTAAATATGATTAGTTCATCGTTCCTGATTCAGCCTATTATGAATAAACATGTTTGCAATGACAATTAGAGATCATAGTTGCTCGTGCCATGCTTGATTAGCTATGAGTTATAATGGTTTACCTTGCGTGCCAACATGCTATTAAAATGGTTGTGATGTGGTATAGTGGGGTGGTATCCTCCTTTGAATGATTTAAGTGACTCGACTTGGCACATGTTCACACATGTAGTTGAAACAAATCAACATAGCCTTCATGATATTTATGTTCATGGTGGATTATATCCTACTCATGCTTGTACTCAATGCTTATTAATTTTAATGCAAGTTCATGTCGGATGTGGGGTTCCGGCAAACCCTTAAGGTTCGAACACTGGGGTGCGCGCGAAGTCTTTCCCTCCTACCGATCTACGCCCTAGCTCACTAAGATCTTGCGGACGAACTCGACAAACTCGCAACACAAAAAAAACACGAGGTTTATACTGGTTCGGGCCACCGTTGTGGTGTAATACCCTACTCCAGTGTGGTGGTGGTGGTGGATTACCTCTAGGGCTGATGATGAACAGTACAAGAGAAGAACGGCCTCCTGAGGTTGAGGTGTTCTTGTGAGTAGGCTCTCGATCGGGTTGGATCAAGCTAAGATGATATCTCCCTACTATGGTGGCTAGCTCTACTTATATAGGCCCTGGTCCTCTTCCCAAATATCGAGCGGGAAGGGAGCCAACAACGGTGGGCAAATTTGAAGGGGGACAGCTAGTACAAGCTATCCTGACAAAAGTGGTCTTCGCCTGCGAAAAGCTCTGGCGGTGACGCTGCCTTGGGCTCCACGATGACCTCCCTATCGCCGTCCTCCTGGTCTTGGTCTCGTTGCACCAATATAGCAACCTTTGCCTGATGCCTCGGTACTCCTTGCCTGCGCTGGCCTCCTTAGCACCAAAGAGGAAATAAGGACGCTGCACGCGCTGGCGCCTGCCTGGTGCCGTTCGTCATGCCTCACGTCACGAGAGCCTCGTGACGTTTGCCCCGCCTTGATATCTCCGCTCCTCGTGAGCCTGCCTGGCTAGGCTACTCCAGAGGAGGTCCTGCATCGTCCGCCTCGCGAGGGTCTTGGATGCCTTGTTGATGAAGATTGGTCGTACGGCCTGCTGGCTTAGCCACGCTGTGGGCTGCAGGCAGGCAAGTCTGGGGACCCCCGTTCCCAGAACGCCGACAGTAGCCCCCGGGCCCAAGGTGCGCTCGGGCTTGGCTTCGTGGCGAAGCCAAGGGTCAAGTTCGGAGCACCGCGGGCCCCAAAAGCCTCCGGCCTCGGTTGACGCGTGGCGGTTGATTGGACGTGGGCGTCTCCGCTTCCCCACACTGCCTCGGCAACTGCTTGACCTGACAAAAGGCTGGCGTAGGCAGCGCTTGCCTTCATTGCTTCTTCCTTGCCTCGCTCCAGATCCCCTTTCTTGCTCCTCACCACCGCTACCTCCAGATCCGCTCCATCCTTGCTCTGCATCTGCCGCCCATGGCGCCGCGCAAGGTCACTACTTCCTCGGCACCGGCTTGGTACGAGCCCGCTCTTGAAGCTCCCACCGTCACGGAGAAGAGCCTCGCCTCCGTGCGCCGGCTGACGGCGGGGGAGAGCAATGAGTGGGGGAAGACGGAGCTCCGGCTTGCCTCCGACGAGCCGGAGCCTGAGGGGAGCACCTTCTTCCCCTTCTTCTCGAGCAGCGTCGCCGTTGGGTTGGTCCCTCCTTTCTCCGATTTCTTTTATGAAGTCCTCGACCACTACGGTCTGCAGGCGTTGCATCTCCATCCCAACTCTGTCCTCCTCATGTCCATCTTCGCCTACTACTGTGAGGCGTACCTGGGCGTTATGCCATCCATGGCGCTCCTATGCCATTTCTTCTTCCTCCGTGTCAGCGGCGAGCACACCTCCAGATGCACTAATTTCATCGCATGCGGCAAGGCCAACTCGATCTCGAGCACCGGGAAGAGGGCCAACAACATCCGATCCAAATGGGTCATGATGGATGCCCAGCGTGCCGATCCGCGCCTGGCTTTGCCGACGGAGGCGCCCCGGCAGGGCAAGGGGTGGCCCAAGGCGGAGCTTGTCGACGAGCGGGCATCGTCAGTGTTGGGGCAGATGATGACCGACCTGAAGCCGGGCAACGCGAGGGCGGCCAAGATAACGGGGGTGATGCTCCTGAGGGAGTTCTTGATGCCGTGGGTTGCCCCACTCCAGGCGCGCGTGCGCCCCCTCTGGGAGCTTGAAGAAGAGGAGAACAAGACCCGCCTGAGGCCAGGGGACCTGCCTGGCGATGAGTTGGACGCCGTCCTGCGCCTCATAGTCGGGGACAACCAGGAGTACCCGCCTAGCGCCTTCGTTCCCCTGTTCCAACGCAGGGACCGGGAGGAATTCGTCGCCTCCAGGCCGACTTTTGATGCGCGCGGGCTGGTGCCGCCGGTGCTTCCAGGAGCTCCTTCGACGCAGAAACCGGTGGAGATGTCTTCTGGCGAGTCCTGCGGAGAGGGGGAAGAGGAGGTGGACTCGGAGAAGACCCTGGAAGAGGTGGGGGAGACTTCCCCTCTGAGCAAGGCCGAGATTCTCCGCGCCCTTCCTGATGATGCCGAGGCCGACGCCTACCAAGGGGAGAGGGAGCAACCCCTCATCCCGACGAAGGGTAGGTCATTGCTGGTGGCCCGCGGTGCCGCCTCCACCCTAACACCTCCTGGGGCTGGATCCGGTTCTGCTTCCGCACCGCCTGGTGCCGCCGGAGCCCAAACGCCTGCCCCTCAGGTCCTGATGCTACCAGGCTTCAAGCTTCCCAAGCGAAAGGTGGAGTACTTCGCGGTGGACCGGTAGGTGCCTCGAGCTTCACTTTGTCCCTGCTAGTACTTGTTATTTCCTGACGCTCGCCCTTGGTTGATCAGGCCAACATCTTCGGCGAAGAAGAGGAAGGAAGATACGGCGGCCGTGCCCCCCTCCACAGAGAAAGGAGGCAGCAACGCACGCATCTCCCCTGCCCGGTCGTCCTCGCGGGGCCAAGAGGAACGTCGCCGCATGAAATCAGCCCCCATGGCCTCGCTGGCTCCAGAGGTGCCGGCGCTTGGCGCGGCTGACAAGGTCCCAGCTGCTCCGGGGCCTGCGGTCTCCCAAGCCCTGGTGGCGATGTCGCTTCCTCCTACTGCTGCACCTCCACTCCCTGGTTCTTCTGCTCCTGCTGCCGTCTTGGAGCGTGCCCTTTCGGAGATGACCCAGCTACAGGCGGATCTCCTGAGCGTGGACCTGCGCCTGGTGGCCGGGCGTCTGGAGTTGGCCTCTGGCTGGCTTCACTCCGACCTGGAGGTTCGCGCGGCGCTGGGCCAGGCTGCTGCGGCTTCCGAGAAGGAGAAGCAAGGAGCCGCCAGCGCTGCAGCCGATCGTGAGGCGGCGCTGAAAGACGCCAAGGCCGCCCGTGACCGCTGCCAAGTGCTGGAGGGCGAGTTGCAGAGCCTGCGCGACAAGCACGCCGAAGAGGTACGCTGCCGCCAAGCGAAGGAGGAGGAGATGAAGGCCCGGGAGGAAGCCGTCAAGAACCGTGATGCTGAGCTGGCGGAGCTGGGGAAGAAGCAGGCCGCCGAGCGCAACCGGTTGGAAGAGTTGGAGCGGAAGATGGGGACGAGGGAGGCCGATCTTGATGCCAAGGCGCGAGTCCTGGCCGAAGACCGCGTGGCCTTCGCCGATCTCGAGAAGAGATCTCGCAAGGCGCTGAAGACGCTCTACGAGCACGGCCTGGAGAAGCCGCTGGACACCGACGAGGACGGCCCCGCCCAGCTGCTTCCTCTCGTGGTGAAGGCGCTTGAGGAGGTCGTTGATGGCCTCGGTCCCATGGCGGAGGCAGAAGCTCGCGTCCTGTCTTCAGCCGCACTGACTCGCGTCTTCAGCCATCTGCACCTCCGCGACCCCAACGCTCGCCTTGACGAGCTGCTGGAGCCTGTGGCTGAAGATCACTGCGAAGCCGCCGCCGCAGCTGTACAAGGTCAAGTGGAGGCCTTGCTGGGGAGGTTCCGCGGCTTTGTCTCCGATCCTCTGTCTGGCGACGCTGCGGATCCTGCGACTGGTGGTGAAGGTGAGAACATCGTTGCCCACGGGGAGCACCTTCCGCAGGCGATGGCGATATCCAGGTGTGACCTGCGGCTATTCTTCCCATTTCGTTCCTACAACATATATCAGGCCTCGTGGAGGCGTTTAGACTTTTCATTTGGTATTGTGAGAACAATATGCTTGTAATATTTGCTTCGAGATTTTGCGTTTTCCTTCCTATTTGCTTTGTTCTGCGTCGGCAGAGCCCGGCCCCGCGCATACCTCAACCGCCATTGGGCCGACCGGAGACCAGGACGGTCCAAGGAGTGAGGGGCTACGTGACCAGTTAGGCTCCTGAGTCGCGATGCTCAGGAGTCCCCCTTGACGCGCAAACAGCATATAGGGAGAGTTCGTGAGGATAGATTAATGTTCTACGTCGGCAGAGCCCGGCCCCGCGCATACCTTAACCGCCATTGGGCCGACCGGAGACCAGGACGGACCAAGGAGTGAGGGGCTACGTGACCAGTTAGGCTCCTGAGTCGCGATGCTCAGGAGTCCCCCTTGACGTGCAAACAATTTCCATACCTGCCCTCGCCGAGGCCTCGGGAGGGGCGCGCGACGCCCAGGTCCGGGGGACCTGGTTGGGTGGCGTGCGCTTGGGTGTGGCCCGAGCACAGCACCCGTGCCCAGCCCCCTCGTGCGGCTCTCCCGAGGGAGGCGTTGTGGTGAGGCTGGGCGCTGAGCTCTGGGCTCCCTGAGGTTGGTACGACCGTGGGGCTGCCCTCAGTTGTTTATCACCAGCGCGGAGCATAGTGCTTCCGCTTGTGCACGGGCATAGCCGCTCCTCGGCAGTGTCGATAGCCAGCGCGGAGCATGGTGCTTCCACTTGGGCGTGGGATGGGGGCCCCCCTCCAGGAGGAGCCCCCGGGGCGTGTACAGCCCCGCCCTGACACGTGGCTTGCACGGCAGGGTTGCGAGGTGTATCTGGGCACTCGTGAGCCAGCGCGGGACTCACGAGGCCCTACCTCAAGGCGGGTTGCGCCTGGTCTTGAGTCTTGGTGACTTTATGTCCCTGCAAGGCGGTTAGATGCAAGCACTCTACGTCCTCAGGTCCCGGTCCTCGAGCGAGCTCAGCCGCCGCTGGTATGCCAGGTCGCGATGCCATGGTCAAGGCCAGGGGTGAGGGCTGGAGAGCCAGTAAGAGCTCCTGAGTCGTGATGCTCAGGAGCCCCCCTTTTAATGTGCAAGCAAATTGCATAGGATGAACAGACCCGTGGCGGGCGGCAATCGAGCGGGCGATATCCGTTGGCAAGTTAAGCATGGAGAGCAGACCAACTTGGATAAATGCAGGAAGATACATGCCACCGGGTCCGGCCTGAGCGGCTTGGGGATGATGCAGCCCGAGGGGCGCCCCCAGCAAGGTAAGCTAAAGACATAAGAAAAAGGGATACATGCCACAGGGACGGACCCATGTGGCCTGGGAATAATGAAGCCCGAGGGGCGCTCCCAGCTTAAACGAGCTCGAAAGATGTCACCTGGTTCTGTAGACGAAGTAGAGTTGGTGCAGCTGAAGGCGTGCGTTGAAGAAACGACTCCTCATGAGCCACCGGGACCCTGAGCCTCGGGAGGCTCTGAGGGCTCGGGAGGTTCCCTGAAGACCGTCTCCATCTCCTCCAGGACGGCGTGGTACCTAGCCTCCTGAGCCGCCAGGACACGCCGTAGGTCGCGTTGATAGGCTGACGCCACGCTCAGCAAGCCGAAGGGCATGTGAACGTAGCTGTGTGGTGGGCCCTCGCAGCAGCCCACACGCGATGGCCAGAAGCGCTCCTGTGATGCGGCCCTGTTAAGCCCGGGGACGTCGATGCAGACACGCAGCCCAGCATCCTCGCCAGGATGCGGAGCTGCACCTCGTGAGCGACTGTCGCCGCGCATGGCCCTTGCATCTTGCAGTTCCTGAGTGGTCTTGGTGATGAACTCCTGAGTGGTGGGCACTCCTTGCCCTGTGCTCTCCTGAGGGTCACGTGCCGCGAAGCACGCCTCCAAGTGGTGCCCAAGTGCCTCCCTCGTGAGGTTGGAAAGGTCTGAGGCCCTCCAGAAGAGAGCCCCCGAGCCCTGCCTGAGGAGGGCGCCGGGCGCGCCTTCCTATGCGATGGAGGGAGGCGCCCCTGGAGCGGGCGCTGATCCTGACGAGGCTCCTACCGCGAGGCCATCCTCCTGAGGTCCTGCACGGCACGACTGCTTCTTCTTGGGGATGGCCTCCGGAGGGCCTTCATTTCTGCTGTCGGGGTCGTCGATTGCTGCGGCTTGAAAGGCGCGCTCGAGGGAGCACACCGCATCCCTCTCTTCACACGAGACCGTGATGATTCCTCCGCTTCCTGGCATCTTGAGAACGTTGTAGCCGTGATGAGTGACTGCCATGAACTTGGCCAGGGCTGGATACCCGAGGATGGCATTGTACGGCAGGCGGATGTGCGCGACGTCGAAGTCGATGAGCTCGGTGCGGTAGTTCTTGCGCTCCCCGAAGGTGACAGGCAGGCAGACCTGCCCTATCGGTGTGGTGGAACCGTCGGTCACTCCTGAGAAAGGCTTGGCGGGATGGAGCTGTTCATATGGCACTTGGAGGTTGTCGAACGTGTCGACGGACAGGACGTTGAGCCCTGCGCGGTCGTCGATGAGGGACTTGGTAACCTGCACATTGCTGATGACTGGGGAACACAACATAGGGAGGGCGCCAGCGGTGGCTGCGCACTTGAGCTGATCTGCCGAGTTGAAAGTGATGGCACATTGGGACCACTTGAGCGGGCGCGTGGCTTCGAGCTTGGGGAGCACCGCGTTTGCCTCGCGAGCGAACTGTTTGAAGATGCGCTGAGAGGCTAGGGCCTGGGCACCACCCAAGATGCAGGCGATTGCACACGGCTCCTGGAAGCCCCCAGCCCCCTCGTCCTGGTGGTGGTCGTCGTTCCTTCTTGGTGGCGGCAGCGGGGGAAGACCGGTGTTGCCCTGGGGGCGATCCTCATGAGGCGGGTCCCTCCAGGCGCCCTCGCGAGGTTGGTCCTGCCAGCGGTCCTCACGAGGCTGGTCGCGCCACTCCTGGCGCGGGCCACGGTCGTCCCAGCGTTCGCCTACACGTCCTCTTCCGCGACCGTAGCCCCGGTCGTTGCGCTCGGGGCGTCGACCATAGCGTCCTTCCCGTATGGCTCTGAGCTCTTGACAGTCGCTGGTGTTGTGGGTGTTCAGGTTGTGGAAGGCGCAGAACGGTCGGCCGTTCTTGGATGACTCAGGCTGATCTCTGCCCCGCTTGGTGTCGGGCTCCGCTGTGAGCACAGCTGCCTCCTTGCGCTTCATGTCCTTGGCCTTGGCCTTCTTCTCTTCCGGGCCCACGGCTGGCAGCTCAAGGAGAGAGAGGCGCCCCTCCTCAGCTCTTGCGCACTTGGTCGCCAGGTTGAACAACTCCTGAGAGGTGCAGAGCTCCTCGTGGATGGCGAGCTCTTCCTTCATCTTGATGTCACGGACGCCGTCGAAAAACGCGGAGATGATGGCCTCGTTCGTGACCTTGGGGATCCTGAGGCGGGTGTTGTTGAAGCGCTGGATGTACTTCTGGAGGGTCTCTCCTAGTTGTTGCTTGAAGCGACGTAGATCACCCGCGGCCGGCAGGCGCTCGCGGGTGCCCTGGAAGTTGGCGACGAAGCGGTCGCGCATCTCGCCCCAGGAGGAGATCAAGCCATGCTGCAGGTTAGGGAGCCAGGAGTGAGCTCCATCCTTGAGAGCCATGGGAAACCAGTTCGCCATGACTTTTTCGTCACCGTTGGCCGCTTCGATGCTCCGCTCATAGAGCTGCAAGAACTCCGCAGGGGCGGCGGTGCCGTCGTAGCGAGGAGGCAGATCCGGGTTGAACTTGCCTGGCCAGGCGACGCTACGCAGCTCGGGGGTGAAGGCGCGGTAGCCGGCCGTGGTTGCCGGGGCCCGCTTCGGAGGTGGAGCTTGGTCTTGACGAGGTCCGCGCTGCGCCGCTGCGGCGGTGCGCAGTCTTGACGAGGTGGCGCAGGGAGCGCAGGTGCAGCTTCTCGCGGCCGTAGGATTTCTTGGCAGCTTCTCTCTTCGCGCGCGGGCGCCGGGCGTGGCGGATCACGCCGCGGAGCCGCGCGCCTTGGTGCCAAGGGACCGTCTTGGGGCTGAGGTGGTGGAGGCACGCCATGAGCTCCGTTGCCCGCGGCTGGTTGAGGGGGAGGCAGAGAGTGGGACAGCACCGGAGAGCGCCCTGCGGCGCGGACGAGCTCGGCAACGCAGTCGAGCCACTCCTCGTAGATGTCGTCGACGGGGCGGTAGCGCAGGAGCTCGTTCACCGCGAGGA
This sequence comes from Triticum aestivum, assembly GCF_018294505.1. Lineage (NCBI taxonomy): Eukaryota > Viridiplantae > Streptophyta > Magnoliopsida > Poales > Poaceae > Triticum > Triticum aestivum. The sequence continues at coordinate 214,939,988 of NC_057802.1, read as the reverse complement.
GCATGGCCTATGCCTCCATGGGAGCGCGGTGCGCATGAGACGAAGAACCGGCAGGCGTCAGTGATGGAGTAGCGGTGCGGCCGTCCTGCCGCACCGAAGGATGCAGCGAGGACGCCTACTGCTCATTCCCCACCGGGCCGGTGGCAGCATTGGCGGCGGGAGACGGAGAAAGACGAGGTGGCCCGCCAACGGGAGCCGTCTGAGCAACGCGGGCGGTGAAGGCAGCCCGGCGCTCAGCTCGAGCACGGCGAGCGTCCGCCATGGAGACGACGGAGCGACGAACTGACGGAAGGGAAGCTACGGCGCACCCCCTACCTGGCGCGCCAAATGTCGGATGTGGGGTTCCGGCAAACCCTTAAGGTTCGAACACTGGGGTGCGCGTGAAGTCTTTCCCTCCTACCGATCTACGCCCTAGCTCACTAAGATCTCGCGGACGAACTCGACGAACTTGCAACACAGAAAAATACGAGGTTTATACTGGTTCAGGCCACGGTTGTGGTGTAATACCCTACTCCAGTGTGGTGGTGGTGGATTGCCTCTAGGGCTGATGATGAACAGTACAAGAGAAGAACAGCCTCATGAGGTTGAGGTGTTCTTGTGAGTAGGCTCTCGATCGGGTTGGATCAAGCTAAGATGATATCTCCCTACTATGGTGGCTAGCTCTACTTATATAGGCCCTGGTCCTTTTCCAAAATATCGAGCGGGAAGGGAGCCAACAACGGCGGGAAAATTTGAAGGGGGACAGCTAGTACAAGCTATCCTGACAAAAGTGGTCTTTGCCTGTGAAAAGCTCTGGCGGTAACGCTGCCTTGGGCTCCACGATGACCTCCGTCTCGCCGTCCTCCTGGTCTTGGTCTCGTTGCACCAATATAGCAACCTTTGCCTGATGCCTCGGTACTCCTCGCCTGCGCTGGCCTCCTTAGCGCCAAAGAGGAAATAAGGACACTGCACACGCTGGCGCCCGCCTGGCGCCCGCCTGGTGCCGTTCGTCATGGCTCACGTCACAAGAGCCTCGTGAGGTTTGCCCCGCCTTGATATCTCCGCTCCTCGTGAGCCTGCCTGGCTAGGCTACTCCAGAGGACGTCCTGCGTCGTCCGCCTCGCGAGGGTCTAGGATGCCTTGTTGATGAAGATTGGCCGTACGGCCTGCTGGCTTAGCCACGCTGTGGGCGTTAGGCAGGCAAGTCTGGGGACCCCCGTTCCCAGAACACCGATAGTTCATGACTGTTGTCACTCTCTAGTTGGTCGCTTCCCAGTCTTTTGCTAGCCTTCACTTGTACTAAGCGAGAATACTGCTTGTGCATCCAATCCCTTAAACCCCAAAGTTATTCCATATGAGTCCACCATACCTTCCTATATGTGGTATCTACCTGCCGTTCCAAGTAAATTTGTCTGTGCCAAACTCCAAACCTTCAAATGAAATTCTGTTTTGTATGCTCGAATAGCTCATGTATCAACTAGGGCTGTCCGTATCTTCCATGCTAGGCGGGTTATTCTCAAGAGGAGTGGACTCCGCTCCTCACTCGCGAGAAAATGGCTGGTCACCGGGATGCCCAGTCCCATGCTTTATGCAAACTAAATCAAAATAATTGCAAACAGAACTCCCCCTGGGACTGTTGTTAGTTGGAGGCACTTGTTTTTTCGAGCAAGCCATGGATTGATGCTTGTTGGTGGAGGGGGAGTATAAACTTTACCATTCTGTTTGGGAATCGCCTATAATGTGTGTAGCATGGAAGATATCGCCATCTCTTGGTTGTTATGTTGACAATGAAAGTATGCCGCTCAAAATATTATTTATCTCTGCTTTAAAACCAAGCTTTGGCACCTCTACAAATCCATGCTTCCCTCTACGAAGGGCCTATCTATTTACTTTCATGTTGAGTCATCACCCTCTTATTAAAAAGCACCAGCTGGAGAGCACTGCTGTCATTTGCATCCATTACTATTAATTTATATTGGGTATGACTATGACTGGATCTCTTTTACCATGAATTACAATGTCTAGTCAGTCCTTGATCTTTAAAGGTGCTCTGCATTTATGTTTTGCGGTCTCAGAAAGGGCTAGTGAGATACCATCTTGTTATATCTTATCATGATTGTTTTGAGAAAGTGTTGTCATCCGAGATTTATTATTATCGCTCGCTAGTTGATTATGCCATTGATATGAGTAAACATGAGACCTAAGAGTTATTGTGAATATGGTTAGTTCATAATTTTTGCTGAAAACTTGAATGCTGGCTTTACATATTTACAACAACAAGAGCAAACAGAGTTTGTAAAAGTTTTTCTTTATCACTTTCAGTTTATCAACTGAATTACTTGAGGACAAGCAAAGGTTTAAGCTTGGGGGAGTTGATACGTCTCCGTCGTATCTACTTTTCCAAATACTTTTGCCCTTGTTTTGGACTCTAACTTGTATGATTTGAATGGAACTAACCCGGACTGACACTGTTTTCAGCAGAATTGCCATGGTGTTATTTATGTGCAGAAACAAAAGTTCTCGGAATGACCTGAAACTCCACGGAACATATTTTTGGAAAATATTAAAAATACTGGAAGAAGAATCCACGTCAGGGGGGCCTCCACCTATCCACGAGGGTGGGGGGCGCGCCTGCCCCCTTGGGCGCGCCCCCTGCCTCGTGGGCCCCCTTTTGCTCCACCGACCTTAACTCCAACTCCATATATTCGTGTTCGGGGAGAAAAAAAATCAAAGAGAAGGATTCATCGCGTTTTACGATACGGAGCCGCCGCCAAGCCCTAAAACCTCTCGGGAGGGCTGATCTGGAGTCTGTTCGGGGCTCCGGAGAGGGGAATCCATCGCCATCGTCATCATCAACCATCCTCCATCACCAATTTCATGATGCTCACCGCCGTGCGTGAGTAATTCCATCATAGGCTTGCTGGACGGTGATGGGTTGGATGAGATTTATCATGTAATCGAGTTAGTTTTGTTAGGGTTTGATCCCTAGTATCCACTATGTTCTGAGATTGATGTTGCTATGACTTTGCTATGCTTAATGCTTGTCACTAGGGCCCGAGTGCCATGATTTGAGATCTGAAACTATTATGTTTTCATGAATATATGTGAGTTCTTGATCCTATCTTGCAAGTCTATAGTCACCTACTATGTGTTATGATCCGGCAACCCCGAAGTGACAATAATCAGGACCACTCCCGGTGATGACCATAGTTTGAGGAGTTCATGTATTCACTATGTGTTAATGCTTTGGTCCGGTACTCTATTAAAAGGAGGCCTTAATATCCCTTAGTTTCCGCTAGGACCCCGCTGCCATGGGAGGGTAGGACAAAAGATGCCATGCAAGTTCTTTTCCATAAGCACGTATGACTATATTCGGAATACATGCCTACATTACATTGATGAATTGGAGCTAGTTCTCTGTCACCCTATGTTATGACTGTTACATGATGAACCACATCCGGCATAATTCTCCATCATCGATCCAATGCCTACGAGCTTTTCACATATTGTTCTTCGCTTATTTACTTTTCCATTGCTATTGTTACAATCATTACCAAACCCAAAAATATTACTTTTGCTATCGTTACCGTTACTTCCATATTACTTTGCTACTAAATACTTTGCTGCAGATACTAAGTTATCCAGGTGTGGTTGAATTGACAACTCAACTACTAATACTTGAGAATATTCTTTGGCTCCCCTTGTGTCGAATCAATAAATTTGGGTTGAATACTCTACCCTTGAAAACTGTTGCGATCCCCTATACTTGTGGGTTAGCACCCTCCAATCGTGAAAGATCGGACCATTAGGGTTCTATCCTACATTAGTGGCCGGCCATGGATTCGATAGGCACGACACCTCCGAGCATCGATCTGAATGGGGGGACGACGGTAAGATGCGGCTTACCTTGGTTAAGGCAATGGAGAGCTCGGTGTGGTCCGGGGAACCGGGATGGCGACAGTGTGTGGTGAAAGCATCGATGGTCGGGGTGTGCTACTTGTAATAGTGTTGGGATTCCCCGAAGAGGAAGGGTGATGCAGTATAGTACCATATAGCATTTCACTCAGTTAAGAACCAAGGTTTATTAAACCAATAGGAGACGGCACACAAGCAACTTTGACAGTACCTGCACAAACACAAACAAATGGTTGCACCAAACAAAGGCAAGGGGTGTCACTCCCCTTGTTCTTGCCAGTTGCAAGTATCAAGTCTGTAAGTGGTACATATAATAAATAAAAGTAAAAGAGAAGAGCGAGCAATTATAAGATTTGTTTCAATATAGAGGTGAATGGATGCTAGTTGTGAGTTGGGTTGGGATTTCCCCGAAGAGGAGAGGATGCTGTAGGACAGTGGAGATAAGTATTTCCCTCAGTTATGAAACTAAGGTTGTCAATCCAGTAGGAGAACCAAGCAACACTATGTAAACAACACCTGCACACAAACAACAAATACTTGCAATCCAATGCGGAGAGGGGTAGGCAATCCCTCAACGGTTACGAGCAAGATAAAAGATATAGTTTTGATAGATAGATCTGACAAAAATATAAAAAAAATGCAGCAAAGTATTTTTAGTTTTAATATATTATAGAAAATAGACCCGGGGACCATAGTTTCCACTAGAGGCTTCTCTCATTAAAATAGCATATGGTGGGTTGACAAATTACTGTTGGCCAATTGACAGAAAAGCAAATAATTATGAAGATATCCAAGGCAATGATCATGTACATAGGCATCACGCCCGAGACAAGTAGACCGAAACGATTCTGCATTGTCGGATCACGGGTTCCAGCAAAACCCTTGAGGTTCGAACTCTGGGGTGCGCGCGAAGTTATTTCCTCCATACCGATCCATGCCCTAGATTTGCTAATATCTCGCGGACGAACTGGACCAACTCACAACACAAAAGACACAAGATTTATACCAGTTCGGGCCACCGTTGTGGTGTAATACCCTACTCCAGTGTGGTGGTGGTGGATTGCCTCTTGGGCAGATGATGAACAGTACAAAGGGAAGAACAGCCTCCTGAGGTTGAGGTGTTCTTGTGATCAGTGAACTTGTGGGTGCGAGGATGGAAGATGGAATCGATCCCCTACTACGGTAGCTAGTTCTACATATATAGGCCCATGTCCTCTCCCCAAATATTGAGCGGGAAGGGAGCCAACAACGGCCAATTTGAAAGGGGACAGCTAGTACAGCTTATCCTGACAAAAGAAGTCTTCGCCTGCAAAAGGCTCTGGTGGTGACGCCGCCTTGGGCTCCATGGTGACCTCCGTCTTGTCGTCCTGCTGGTCTTGGTCTTGTTGCACTGATATGGAAACCTTTGCTTGATGCCTCGGTACTCTGCGTCTACGCTCGCTCCCTTAGCACCAAAGGGGAAACAAGGACACTGCGCGCGCTGGCGCCGGCCTGGCGCCCGCCTGGTCTCGATCGTCATGGCTTACATCACGAGAACCTCGTGAGGTTTGCCCTGCCTTGATCTCTCTGCTCCTCGCGAGGCAACCTGGTGAGGCCGCTCCTGAGGAGGTCTTATGTCGTCCGCCTTGTGAGGCCTGGCCCCTCGCGAGGGTCTTGAATGCCTAGTTGATGAAGATGGGCCGTACGGGCCTGCTAGCACAGCCATGGCCGCAGGCAGGCAAGTCTGGGGACCCCCGTTCCCAGAACGCCGACAGTAGCCCCCGGGCCCAAGGCGCGCTCAGGCTTGGCTTCAAGGCGAAGCCAAAGGTCAAGTGCGGAGTGCCACGGGCCCCAAAAGCCTGCGGCCTTGGTCGACGTGTGGCGGTTGATTGGACGTGGGCGTCTCCGCTTCCCCACGCTGCCTCGGCAACTGCCCGACTTGACAAGTCCCTGCAGCATGCAAGGAAAACCATCATTACTTGTGATTGTGGGAGGCGCCGGTTGGCCTTCTTCCGCTATAAATGGGGAGGGGGGCAGAGCCCCCGTTGCCCATCTCTTTGCAGTCTGCTTGCTTCTTCCTCCTTGCCCCTCTGCTAGCAGCAATGGCGCCGTCGAAGAGGTTCTCCACCACGGAGAAGGGCAAGGCCCCTCGGGAGGGGCCCGGCTCCCCGCCGCCCAAGCCTGGACGCGGCCGTCCCCGTAAGCACACCGCGACCCCCGCCGTGGCCCTCGGTTCCCGGGGTGGCGCCGCTGCACGTGGTAGGAGTCGCTCCGGTCGCGGCAGCCCCGTCGACGAAGGGAGACGCGCCGTGGTTGCACGGCCTCCCCGGCCGCGCTTCCACGCGTCAGAGGTGTTGCCGGAGTTCGTTTCCTGGTCGTAGGATCCGGCCGGCAGCTGGCTTCAGCTTTCCTGCTTCTTGGTCGGCCTCCGGTCCAGGTGGGCTCTGGCTGCAGGCGGACAGTTTCTGCAGCCGGGCTTCTTGGGTCGTGGTCGAGGTCTCCGTCGCGGGCAACATAGCTCTGGCCCGCGGTTGGCAGACATTCGCCCGCGCGCGCGGCCTGGGCAGGCGGTGCACCCTCCACTTCAAGTATGACGGTGACGCGACCCTCAACGTGAGGGTGTTTGGGAAAGATGGCCGTCGCGCCAGATGCTGCCCCGAGGTGAACGACGGCGAGGAGGTGCTCGGCCTTGGCGATGGTCGGGACGAGGAGGAGGGCGAACCCGCCGGCCGCGCCTCGTCCAGCTACGGTGGCTCTTCTCTCGGCGACAGCTCCACCAGTGGCAGCTACGACCAGCCGCCGCGCTCGCTTCGAAGGTGGTAGCGGGTCGTCTCGTCGCCGTGCCTCCGTGAAGCGCGAGGAGGGATCCGGCTAAGCTCGGGACGTCGCCAAGGGACTGCCCCCGTGGACTGCTGCAGGGGCGAGCGCCACTTTTGTTTTGTTCTTCTTTTCTTTCCTGCATCAAAATGAAACCTGTATGGGCTCGGAGGGGAGTGTATCAAACCATGATTTCTTAATCATTATGCTACGCTTGTTGTTTCCGTGTTGTGCCGTTATTTTGTGCAGAGATAACTTAGCTTGGTGCGTTCGGGGCGGCCTCCTCTTCACGAGGCATTTGTTTCCTTGTGCCCGTCTTGACCTAGTGGTCTGTGGTCGCTCAGGAACTGCAAAAAATTCGTTAGGAAGCTCGCTAGGAGACTTGTCGTTCACCCAAGCCTTGACCCAGCGCTTCATATCACGGTACCCGAGGGGCACGGATTAGGGGAGATGCGCCAGCTTGTGGGCTTGAACAAGGGTGCCTCGCGAGAAAACAGACGGGAGGCAGAGAGAAGGAAAAATGCTCGCGAGGGCACCTGCCTAGCCCCCTCGCGAGGTATCCGAGAGAGAGAACACAAGTGAACTAGAGGCGGAAAAGGCGGTAAAAGGCGACGAGACCAAATCAGCAAGGAACACCAGAAGCAAACTTCAATTAAGAGAACGCGAGCCAACTACGGAAAGCAAATGAAAATCCGCGTCCGGCACCTAGTCTAGTCTTCAAGTCTTCTCACCGGCGCGGAGCTAAGTGCTGCCACTAGGCGTGGGAGGGAGCCCCCGAAGCTCGAGGGCGGCACTCCTGAGACTCCGGGGCCTGTACAGCCCCACTCATTATTACGTGAGAGTGTCACGGGCGGTGAATCTTCACAGGCACCGGGCCTTCTTCACAGGCACTGGCCTTCTTCACAGGCACTGGGTCTTTCTTCATTGCACTGGGCCTTGCTTCATGGGTAGAACTTCCGGAGGTGCTAGATGTTCCAGGCGTTCTGGATGGGTACCCCGTCCTGCATCCCCAGACGCGCGGCGCCAGGCCTGCAGAAATGGGCGACCTTGAACGGGCCCTCCCACATAGGTGAGAGCTTGTGCAGCCCTTCCCTGGAGAGGACCCGCCTCGAGCGTCCTGGAACGGATGTTGCGGCAGTGGTACCGCCGCAGCGCCTGCTGGTACCTTGCCGCCCTCAGTGCGGACTCGCGGCGGCATTCCTCCCCCAGCACGAGATCCATCCCCCGCGTGGCATCCTGCTGCGTTTCATCAAACGCCAGGACCCGTGCGGAGCGATGCTTGACCTCGTGAGGGAGGACCGCTTCGGCTCCGTAGATGAGGAAGAACGGGGTCTCACCCGTCGGCTTGGTGCCGGTGGTGCAGATGGACCATAGCACGGACTGGAGTTCGTCGTGCCAGCCCCTGCCGCAGGCCTCGAGCTTCTTCTTGAAGGTCCTGGTCTTGAGGCCCCTCAGGACCTCTGCGTTGGCGCGTTCGCCTTGACCATTGCTCCTGGGGTGCGCCACCGAAGTGTAGAAGATCTGCGTTCCGAGGTTAGCACAATATGTTTTGAAGAGGTTACTAGTGAACTGCGAGCCGTTATCGGTGATGATGCGGTTGGGGACCCCGAAGCGGCTCACGAGACCCTTGATGTATTTGACCGCGGAACCAGCTGGGATGGTGCGGACGGCTTCCACTTCCGCCCACTTGGTGAACTTGTCGATGGCGACGTAGAGGTAGCGGTAGCCCCCAGGCGCTCGAGGGAACGGGCCCAAGATATCCAGCCCCCAGACCGCGAACGGCCATGTGAGTGGGATGGTCTGGAGGCCTTGAGCCGGCTGATGGATCTGCTTGGTGTGGAACTGGAAAGCTTCGCAGGACTTCACCAGCTCAGTTGCGTCGTGGAGCACCGTGGGCCAGTAGAATCCAATGCGGAATACCTTGCCGACGAGGGTCCGTGATGACGAGTGGTGCCCGCAGTCCCCGTCGTGTATGTCAATTAGCAACTCCTTCCCCTGGTCTCTGGAAATGCAACGCAGTGAAAAATCATTTGGTCGCTTCGTGTACAACTCACCGTCCTGGATGCAGTATGCCGTGGCTTGCCGGGCCACGCGCTCTACATCCTCCTCTTTCTCCGGCAGCGCCCCTTGCATCAGATATTCCTTGAATTCCTTGGTCCAGCATCCCTCCTGGGGCTCGAGCGCCAAGAGCTGGCGAGCTCCTGAGGTCGGGCCACAAGCTGGGGCTCCTGTGGCAGGTGGTTGTGGGAGCTCCTCCCGAGGCTGAGTTGTGCTTGAAAGTGGTGGTGTCGCTGATGGCTTGAAGAGCCGTTCCTCAAAGACGCTGGGCTCTTGGGGCTGCCGCTTGGATGCTCTCTTGGCGATGTCGTCAGCTTCCTTGTTGGTGCCCCGGGGCACGTGCTGCAACTCCAAGCCCAAGAACTGCTTCTCCATCTTGCGCACCTCCGCGAGGTATGCCTCCATATGGTCGTCCTTCGGCTCGTATACCTTGTTGGAGAAGTTGACGAGGAGCTGCGAGTCGCCCTTAACGGTAAGGCGCTTCACCCCCAGAGCTGCCGCGGCCTTATGAGGCCTTCGTATTCTGTGATGTTGTTGGAGACCTTCTCGCCCTGCCGAAAGCAGAGCTGCACAGCGTAGTAGAGCTTGTCCTGAGTGGGTGCCATGAGTACTGCTCCAGCCCCCGCGCCCTGATGCGCGAAGGCGCCATCGAAATACATGACCCAGCCTTCTGGCGCCTCGCTTCCTGGTGAGGGGGACCGGTCTTCGCCTACTTCAAGCGTCGGGGCACCCGTCCATTCCACCACAAAATCAGCGAGCGCGGCTCCCTTTGATGACCCTGGTAGTGCTGAACTCCAACTGGAATGCCTGCAGCTCGATGTTCCACTCAGCGACCCTTCCAGCAGAGTTGGCGCTCCTGAGCACCCTCTCCAATGGGTAGGCTGAGATGACCTTGATGGGGTGGCCCTAGAAGTAGTGCCGCAACTTGCGCGAGGCCACCAAGAGCGCGAGCAGTTGCTTCTGAGGCATGGGATATCGCGCTCTCACGTCCCGCAACACCGTGCTGACAAAATACACCGGGTGCTCGACGAGGGCTGGCGCGTTGGTGAGGCTCGTGTCTTGCGGAAGTTGGGGCGTCTCCTGAGGTGGTGGGACTCCTGACGCCTGATCGCTTGCGGGAATCTCGGCGACGTCGTCCCGCCGAGCTTGGTCTTCTGTTGATGCTGCTAAGGCTCTTGCGGTGCCTTCCTGATCTTGCGTCATTTCGGCTGGCAGCGTAGCTTGGCGCGACGCCCCCTTGGCCTGGTGCTCTTCTCGAACCGCCACCAGCACTGCGCTGGCGGAGTACGGGGTGGCGGCAAGGTAGAGTACTAGGGGCTCGAGAGGTCGCGGCGCCACCATCACCGGAGGGCTGGTTAGGTATCTCTTGAGGTCCTGAAAAGCTCGGTCGGCCTCCGGGGTCCACTCGAATGGGCCCTTCTTCTTCATCGGCTTGAAGAAGGGTAGGGCACACTCTCCCGGCTTGGAGATGAAGCGTCCCAACGCAGTTACCCGACCAGCCAGTTTCTGCATTTCCTTGAGGGTCTGCGGTGGGCTCATGTCCTCAACGGCCTTGATCTTCTCTGGGTTCGCCTCGATCCCTCTGTGGGACACGAGAAATCCCAGCAGCTTGCCAGAAGGGACACCGAACATGCACTTCTCTGGGTTAAGCCGCAAGTTCACCTGGCGCAGGCTCGCGAAGGTCTCCTCCAGGTCTTGGATCAAGGTCCTTGCCTCCCGAGACTTCACCACAATGTCGTCGACGTAGGCCTCCGTGTTTCTCTCAAGCTGCCGCCCTAAGGCGATGTGCATCAACCGCTGAAAGGTCGCGCCCGCGTTGCGCAGTTCGAAGGGCATGCAGGTGTAGCAGTACACCCCACACGGGGTCAGGAAGGCTGTCTTCTCCACATCTTCTACCGCCATCTTGATTTGGTGATACCCTCAGAATGCATCCAAGAAGCACAGCAGGTCGCACTCGGCGGTGGAGTCAACGATCTGGTCGATGCGTGGGAGCGGGAACGGATCTTGGGGGCAGGCCTTGTTGAGGTTGGTGAAGTCGACGCACATTCGCTCCTTCCCGCCTTTCTTCGGCACTACGACAGGGTTCACCAACCATTCGGGGTACCGAACCTCCCGAATGGCACCTGCTGCCTCCAACTTGTGGGTCTCTTGGACGATGAAAGCCTGCTTCTCCATGGACTGCCATCTCGCCCGCTGCTTCATAGGGCGCACATTGGGGCATACCCTTAAGTGATGCTGAATCACCTCTCTCGGGACCCCCACTAGCTGATTGGGTTCACATGCGAATATATCCTTGTTTGCGCGCAAGAACTTCACCAATGCTTCCTCTTGGCTTGGGTCGAGGCCGGCACCTATGGTAAAGGTGGCCCCTGAGGACCCGTCCTCGTCGACCGGCACCCGCTTGGTTTTCCGCCTTGTCTTGTGTGAACAACTGCTTCTTCTTGGTTGGTGCGGCTCCTTTGGGCTCGGGGGTGCCTGCGTCGGCGGGCTGCGCCGCCGCGGCGGTCTTGAGGGCGAGCTTGAGCGTCGCTAGGGCCTCCTTGGCGCCCCCTTGACGGTGAGGACGCCCTTGCTTCCAGGCATCTTCATGAGGTTGTAGGCCGGATGGGTCGCTGCCATGAACTGGGCCAACGCCGGGTACCCGAGGATGGAGTTGTACGGGAGGCCGATGCGGGCGATGTCGAAGTCGACCAGCTCGGTGCGGTAGTTGTCACGCGTGCCGAAGGTGACGGGGAGGCGGATCTGCCCTAGGGAACGGGTGGCGTCGCCACCAACTCCTGTGAAAGGCTTGCTGAGGCTAAGCCGCTCGAGCTGCACATGAAGAAGGCTGAAGGCCTCCACGGAGAGCAAGTTGAGGCCGGCGTCGCCGTCGATGAGAGTCTTGGTGATGGCTACATTGCAGATGGTGGGCGTGCAGAGCATCGGAAGCCTGCCCGAGCCGGTGGTTGTGACGGGGTGGTCTTCCGAGCTGAAGGTGAGGTCAGCTTCAGGCGCTGCCCAGCCCGGTAGAGCCCCCGAGCGCTTGGAAGCGGCGCCGATCTGGCGAAGGAATGGCTTGATGTGGCGATCTGAAGGCGGTGCTTGAGAACCGCCTAGCAGGGCCGCGACCATGAAGTGCGCTGGCACCGCGTAGCGCGCGGTGAAGAGACCGTGCAGATCCTCCCAAGACGCCACCGTGGATCCGGGGACGTTGAGCAGCCAGGCGCGCGGCTCGCCGGCGAGGGCCATGGGAAGCCAGTTGGCCATGACCTTGTCGTCGCCCCCGGCTTCGAGGACGGCCTCCTCATATGCCAGCAGGAAAGCCGGTGGGTCCTCCGCGCCGTCGTAGCGCGGCGGCATCTCCGGCTTGAACTTGGGCGGCCATCACACCTACCGCAGTGCGGGGGCTAGGGCTTGGAGCCCCCTGGCCCCATCGTCAGCGCCGGCCGTCGAAGTCGGTAGTGGGGCGCCTGCCATGAGGGCGGAGCGCGGTGGTTGCGAAGCGTAGATTGGCGGAGGGAAGGCTACGGCGCACCCCTTCCTGGCGCGCCAAATGTCGGATCACGGGTTCCGGCAAAACCCTTGAGGTTCGAACTCTGGGGTGCGCGCGAAGTTCTTTCCTCCCTACCGATCCACGCCCTAGATTTGCTAAGATCTCGCGGACGAACTCGACCAACTCAAACACAAAAGACACAAGACTTATACTGGTTTGGGCCACCATTGTGGTGTAATACCCTACTCCAGTGTGGTGGCGGTGGATTGCCTCTTGGGCTGATGATGAACAGTACAAAGGGAAGAACAACCTCATGAGGTTGAGGTGTTCTTGTGATCAGTGAACTTGTGGGTGCGAGGATGGAAGATGGAATCGATCCCCTACTACGGTGGCTAGTTCTACTTATATAGGCCCTGGTCCTCTCCCCAAATATTGAGCGGGAAGGGAGCCAACAACAGCCAATTTGAAAGGGGACAGCTAGTACAGCTTATCCTGACAAAAGTAGTCTTCGCCTGCAAAAGGCTTTGGTGGTGACGCCGCCTTGGGCTCCATGGTGACCTTTGCTTGATGCCTCGGTACTCTGCGTCTGCGCTCGCTCCCTTAGCACCAAAGGGGAAACAAGGACACTGCGCGCGCTGGCGCCCGCCTGGTCCCGATCGTCATGGCTTACGTCACGAGAACCTCGTGTGGTTTGCCCTGCCTTGATCTCTCGGCTCCTCGCGAGGCAACCTGGTGAGGCCGGTCCTGAGGAGGTCTTATGTCGTCCCCCTCGCGAGGCTTGGCCCCTCGCGAGGGTCTTGAATGCCTAGTTGATGAAGATGGGCCGTACGGGCCTGCTAGCACAGCCACGCCATAGGCCGCAGGAAGACATGTCTGGGGACCACCGTTCCCAGAACGCCGACATGCATCTGCTACTATTACTCCACACATCGACCGCTATCCAGCATGCATCTAGTGTATTAAGTTCATGAAAGAAGGGACTAACGCCTTAAGCAAGATAACCTAATGTAGACAAAATAAACTCACGGATGAAATAAATCCCATCTTGTTACCCTTAATGGCAATGGTACATGCGTGTCATGTCTCTTTCTGTCACAGAGATTGAACACGCAAGATCAAACCCATCACAAAGCACCCCTTCCCGTTGCAAGATAAATCAATCTAGTTGGCCAAACAAAACCAATACATCGGCGAAGAAATACTGACAGAAGCAAACGTGTCCTATCTTTCGATGAGATGGTTGTCGGGACCCCGATCTTAAGTCACACGAATCTAGCATGTAACACATTATATCACTTTGCGGCCTCACGCACGGTATCCCCACGGGTGCCACCTTACCTGCCCTGGGACCGTTTGCGCCTTTTGGCTCACGTATGTATATGATAGTGTCGCTAGCATCCATATGACAGAGAACCCGGGCCGACATGACTAGTCGTAAACCCAAGGTGGCGCTAACTTACAGGGATAGGCATACATGACCCAGCAACGAACATGTCGGTCATCAACATATGAACCCAAGTTGTAGCAAGCTACAAGGACTTAAAGAAACAACGCGTGACATTTCCCTGAAGGGACAGACACAGGAACGAAGAAGGAGACATGCCGGCCAGCCTAAGTGTTCCGGAGCAGTAGCAAGCTACCATGGCTCAGTGGAAGCACTAGGAGACATTTCCCCATACAGAGGCTACCAATAATAAACAACTAGGTTGTCGGATCCCACACATACCAAGCATTTCAAAAGCATACACACAATATGCTCGGTATGTGCAAATACAACATGGCATCACAACAAAACTCTACGACTCAAAGTATTTATTCAATAGGCTCCGAGGAGTCTAATATTACGAACATGGGTCTCATGACCCAACATATAGAGCATACAAGCAACGGAAGCATATCATGTCTGAGTATAGACACCTACAAATGAAAAGTGCTGAGAAGCCTGACTATCTACAATACCCTTCCAAAGGTACAACATCATAGCTGAGGTAATAGGCTAAACATTGAAGTCCATGCGGTACTACTAGTGAGACTGAAGTCTCTCTGCAAAAACATAAATTAAGCAAACGTGGGTACAAATGTACCCAGCAAGACTTAAATCAGAACTAGCTACATATGCATTAGTACCAACAAAGGGGTGGTGGAGTTTAACTTCAGCAAGCCAGCTTTGACTTAGTGGTTATCCTGAACTATGACTGCTGGTAACTCTTTTGAGGTGGCGCACACGAGTCCACATATTCACCATATCAATACACCACTATGGATCCGTTCCCGTCTCCCTACGAGAAGGCGATCCATAGCACTCACACTTATCTTGTGCATTTTAGAGTATCCACTTTCACTTGTCTATGAACTATATAAGCAACCCAGTAGTCCTTTACCGCGGACGCGGCTATTCGAATAGATCATGTTAACCATGACTCAAAGGAACCCATCCCCGTCCCATGAGAAATGTTCCCTCTTGGAACACGTATCTACGTCCAGCCTGGACACCGTGCCATGTCGTGTGTCACCCGGACACACGTGTCATGCGCCACCTGCCCGCACACCTGACCCACAAGTGTTCATGTAACCGCAAGGTAGGCTCTGATAAGCACATTACTCAATTCCCGTGAGCCTTATCACAAGACAATCCACCATGTTATCCAACACAGCCTCTCATGACCAACATGACCAAAATGGGTCAAGCCACTTAACTATCATCATTAGGACATGATCATTCCAATTCATCACCCAGATGGATCAGACCCGACACAACTCTAAGCATAGCAAGCGAGCATGTAAGAGTGGTCACAATAAAGCTCAAGCAACTCCTAAGCATACTAGGATGGTTTAGCTATTTGGTGACAATGGCAGGTCATGCAAAGGAATGGGTTCAACTACCGAGAAAAGGTAACAGTTGAACCGTTATTGTCCTAATGCAATGAAAGAGAGTAAGAGCAGAGAGTAGGATTGTATCGAATTGAACAAGGGGGTTTTGCTTGCCTGGCACTTCTGAAGATAGCATTGTGTCTTCATCAGTGTCATCAAACACATTGTCGGAACAACGTCTACTAAGAGGGGACAAATACCGGCAAACAGAGAAATAACACAATCAATGCAATGCAACAACATGATGCATTATCATGACATGGCAACATGCTGTGCTTTGAGCTAATGCAGCTAGCAACAAGTGCAAGGGAGTACATTTGAACCAAATTTAAGCATTTTGGGGAAGCGCTGTGGTCGGCGAATCAACGACGGCGATGACGAAGCAGAGGCGGCGATGGAGACGACAGGGGCGGCGCTCTGCTGCTCCTAGTGTTGCGTGTGTCGACGAGGAGATGAAGAGGGGGAAAGCGGAGTATCAGGATCTGTCGGGGAAGCGAGGGGGAGGCGATGGATGCGGCGGTGCTCGTCGGCGTTCTGGAGCGCCCACGAATAGAGAGAGGGAGGGAACAGAGGAGGGGGGAGAGAGCTGCGAGGGGGCAGGGGGAGAAGGTCTCAGGCGTTTCCGTGGCGCATTCAGAAGAGCCGGGGTGTCGCGGTGGAAGCAGGAGCTGGCGCGCGCGTGGCGACCACGCTCCCTGCCTACTAGCGCGGGGAGGAAGACGACAGAGGGGGCTGCGGTGGTGGGCTGGGCCTGTGGGCTGCCAAGTGGGCTGCACAGGCAGGTAGGTCCAGGTAAGTTTCTCTATCTCTCTCTCTCTCTCTAATTTCTACTTTTGTTCCGTTTTCTAATTTGCAAATTTGTTTTTGATTTAGTAACAACACCAAATCACTTCTATAAATCCTGAAATTAATTATGGGCAATTACTGAATTATCTCAGAGGCCCTTAGCTATTTTCAGAATTATAGCAATTAAATGCCCCAATTCAAATACTTTATGACTTAAATTCAGTGCCCAAATTGTTCCTTAAAAAGTTTCATTATTTTTGGTACGGATCAAAACCATTGCCAAAAATATCAAACATCAAAGAAGAGCATTTTGGGTTCATTGAATGCAATTTTTATAGCTATACCTAATTGAATTTCAAAGTGCTAGGGTTTGAACACCCCCTCCCCCATTTCAAGTTTCAAATAAATTTAGACATGATGCATGGATGCTTATGCAACTATTTGCAATCAAATTTAGACATGATGCAAGGAATAACGCGTGACATTTCCCCGAAGGGACAGACACAGGAATGAAGAAGGACACATGCCGGCCAGCCTAAGTGTTCCGGAGCAGTAGCAAGCTACCATGGCTCAGTGGAAACACCAGGAGACATTTCCCCATATGAGAGGCTACCAAGAATAAACAACTAGGTTGTTGGATCCCACACATACCAAGCATTTCAAAAGCATACACACAATATGCTCGATGTGTGCAAATACAACATGACATCACTACAAAAACTCTATGACTCAAAGTATTTATTCAATAGGCTCCGAGGAGTCTAATATTTCAAACATGTGTCTCATGAGCCAACATACAGAGCATACAAGCAACAGAAGCATATCATGTTTGAGTACAGACACCTACAAATGAAAAGGGCTGAGAAGCCTGACTATCTACAAGACCCTTCCAATGGTACAAGATCGTAGCTGAGGTAACAAGCTAAACGTCGAAGTCCATGCGATACTACTAGTGTGACTGAAGTCTCTCTGCACAAACATAAATTAAGCAAACGTGAGTACAAATGTACCCAGCAAGACTTACATCAGAACTAGCTACATATGCATCAGTATCAACAAAGGGGTGGTGGAGTTAACCTACAGCAAGCTAGCTTTGACTCAGTGGCTATCCTGAACTACGACTGCTGGTAACTCTTTTGAGGTGGCGCACACGAGTCCACATATTCACCATATCAATACACCACTATGGATCCATTCCCGTCTCCCTACGAGAAGGCCATCCATAGCACTCACGCTTATCTTGTGAATTTTAGAGTATCCACTTTCACTTGTCTATGAACAGTATAAGTTACCCAGTAGTCCTTTACCGCGGATGCGGCTATTCGAATAGATCATGTTAACCATGACTCAAAGGAACCCGTCCCCGTCCCATCAGCAACGTTCCCTCTTGGAACACGTATCTACGTCCAACCCGGACACCGTGCCATGCCGTGTGTCACCCGGACACACGCGTCATGCGCCACCTGCCCGCACACCTAGCCCGCAAATGTCTGTGTAACCGCAAGGTAGGCTTTGATAAGCACGGAACTCAATTCCCGTGAGCCGTATCACAAGATAATCCACCATGTTATCCAACACGGCCTCTCATCACCAACTTGAACAACACGGGTCAAGACACTTAACCCTCATCATTAGGACATGATCATTCCAATTCATCACCTAGATGGATCAGACCCGACACAACTCTAAGCATAGCAAGCGAGCATGCAAGAGTGTCCACAACAAAGCTTAAACAACTCCTAAGCCTGCTAGGATGGTTTAGCTATTTGGTGACAATGACAGGTCATGCAAAGGAATGGGTTCAACTACCAAGAAAAGGTAACAGTTGAAACGTTATTGTCCTAATGCAATGAAAGAGAGCAAGAGCAAGAATAGGATTGTATCGAAATGAACAAGGGGGGGGGTTTTCTTGCCTGGCACTTATGAAGATAGAATTGTGTCTTCATCAGTGTCATCGAACTCATCGTCGGAACAACATCTACTGAGAGGGGACAAATACCGGCAAATAGAGAAAGAACACAATCAATGCAATGCAACAATATGATGCATGATCATGACATGGCAACATGTTGTGCTTTGAGCTAATGCCGCTAGCAACAAATGCAAGGGAGTCCCTTTGAACCAAAGGTTCAAATGCAAACTCTAATTTAAGCATTTAAAATGCCATTTGAATGTTTTCACTTATACAACAGGTATAAGTTGGTTTTTCATGCATGAAATAACATAAATGGATAGATTGGGTTTTTTGATAATTTTTCATATATAAATTATTTCATTGGGATTTACAGTTGAATTTCTATGATTTTTGGAAGTTTAGGACATTTTCTGAAAATAAATAAATCATTTAGATTTATTTAAAACCCAAAAAAGCATTACTGTGTCATCACGGGGTCAGCATGACATCAGCAAGTCAAACGCACCAGCACAGGTCAAACCTGACGCAGGGACCCCCACGTCAGTGACACAGAGCTAATTAGTGATTATAACTAATTAAACAAAAGTCATTAGGGCACCCGGGCCCACTTTTCGCTGACCTAGGGTGTAGTTAGATTAGGGTTAACCGGTGGTTAGTTGGATATTAGGCCGCCGGCAATGACCAGACACGGCGCGGGCGCTCGGATTCCATCCTCCGGCGACCAAATGGGTGGCCGAGCGGCTCTACGCAACCAGTGCGCTGCAGCGCATCGAGTGGAGGTGGCGGCAGGTGCCGGGGTGCAGTGTAGCGACGATGGTGACAAGTTCAGCGGCGGCCGGAGTTCGGCCGCGACGGAGCTATGGCCTAGAGCTCGCAAACGCGAGGGAAAAGAGAGGGGTTCTGCACAGAGGCTCACAGCGAGTCTGGCAACGACAACGGCGAGGTCGGGGAAGCGCTGTGGTCGGCGAATCGACGACGGCGATGACGAAGCAGAGGCGGCGATGGATACGACAGGGGCGGCGCTCTGATGCTCCTGGTGTTGCGTGTGTCGACAAGGAGATGAAGAGAAGGACGACGGGGCATCTGGACCGGTCGAAGAAGCGAGGGGGAGGCGGTGGATGCGGCGGTTCTCGTCAGTGTTCTCGAGCGCCCACGAACAAAGAGAGGGGAGGGAGCAGAGGAGGGGGAAGAGAGAGCTGCGAGGCGGCAGGGGGAGAAGGTCTCGGGCGTCTCCGTGGCGTGTTCAGAAGAGTCGGGGTGTCGCAGTGGAAGCAGGAGCTGGCGCGCACGCGGCGACCACGCTCCCTGCCTACTGGCGCGGGGAGGAAGACGACAGAGGGGGTGCGGTGGTGGGCTGGGCCAGTTGGCTAGGCTTCCAAGTGGGCTGCACAGGCAGGTAGGTCCAGGTAAGTTTCTCTATGTCTCTCTAATTTCTACTTTTGTTCTGCTTTCTAATTTGCAAATTTGTTTTTGATTTAGTAACAACACCAAATCATTTCTATAAATCCTGAAATTAATTATGGGCAATTACTGAATTATCTCAGAGGCCCTTAGCTATTTTCAGAATTGTTGTAGCATTTAGTAATATTTATAGCAATTAAATGCCCCAGTTCACATAATTTATGACTTAAATTCAATGCCCAAATTGTTCCTTAAAAATGTTCATTATTTTTGGTATGGATCAAAACCATTGCCAAAAATATCAAACATCAAAGAAGAGCATTTTGGGTTCATTGAATGCAATTTTTTACCTAGACCTAATTGAATTTCAAAGTGCTAGGGTTTGAACACCCCCCCCCCCATTTCAAGTTTCAAATAAATTTAGACATGATGCATGGATGCTTATGCAACTATTTGCAATCAAATTCTAGGGCTGTAACAATGGTGATTATCATTTCGGAAGAGTAGACTTTAACGATCCGACTACAAACATGCGTGGACGTCGCGCCTTAGCAATCGCTAAACCAACTCCGAGAAGGTTATTGACCACTCCGGAGCACGATCAACCTAACCATGAAGGTCTATTTCCTGCAAGCAAGCGAAGAACAAGCAAGAAACTAACATTGCAATATGGATATTGCGAATATAAGATGAATGCTTTATTGATCAAGGTGGGGTTCTGTGATGTCTTGGTCTGGTCGTTGGACACAAACGATGTATGCAAAGTTGCAACTATGGCGAAGTTTTAATCCAAACAAAACCCAAAGTCTAAACGGTGCCCTAAGGGCTGTATATATGGAGGAAGTGGGGGGAATTTCATGGCCCTTGGAGGAGGGGTCTGAAACCAACCCTATCTCTTGTTTCCCCACACATACGGACTCTAAAAACAGCCTACACTCATGTATTTTCGAAATTACATGGGCCTGGCCCAATAATAAGGTGACGCGGCACCTATAATAGCCTCTGGACGAAATTTATGAAGTGGCAGCTTGTATATTTCATCCAAGGCTTCATGCACTAATTATGGTGGCTTCAAAGTCCTGAAATCATCACTTGTAACTCCGTTCTTGTTCCCCTTGCGCATGCCATCATCTCCATGCTTGATCTTGCTCCAATGTCCATCCCTCTTGTCCAAGCTAGGCCCTTCATTTTTAAGAAAGAAAAATGTATCCAATTTAGGCAGCATCATATTCTCATGAACATTAGAATCATTACCAAGAAACAGAAGTACCTGATAATTTAATTGACGTGCGCGAGCTCTATTAATTGGTCCAATATGTATAGCAGCAGGAGCTGTGGGTGTAACAATGGTATTGATGTCCTCATCAAATACGAGGCTATAATAATCATGCATAAAAAAGTTCAGAGAAAACTCAAATAATATTCATGGATAGATCTGATCATAAACTCACAATTCATCGGATCCCAACAAACACACCACAAAAAGTCATTACATCAAATAGATCTCCAAGAACACCAAGGAGAACGTTGTATTAAATATCAAAAAGAGATAAGAAGCCATGTAGCTACTAACTGTGGACCCATAGGTCCGTGGTAAACTACTTAGGCATCATTGGAGGGGCAACAAGGATGATGAAGAACCCCTCGGTGATCGTTTCCCCCTTCGGCAGAGTGCCGAAAAAGGCCTCTAGATTGGATCACATGATTCTGGAACTTGCGGGGGCGGAAAAAGTATTTCGTGGACTCCCTTGTAGGTTTTGGGATTTTAGAGTATTTATAGAGGCGGAGGTAGGTCAACGGAGGCTTGTGGGCCCCACTACCCACCAAGGCGCGCCAGAGGCCCCTGGCGTGGCCTGGTGCTTAGTGGTACTCTCAAAATAATATAAGTGAAGCAAGAGATTTTATTTCCGTAAAATATAACCACCGCCGTGCTCAAAAAGATATAAGTGAAGCACTAGAGCAATTGCCTAGCTCAAAAGATTTAAGTGAAGCACATAGAGTATTCTAGCAAATCATGATATGTGTGTGGCTCTCTCAAACAAGTGTGTTCAGCAAGGATGATTGTGACAAATTAAAAAGCAAACAAAGCAAAGACTCATATACTACAAGACGCTCCAAGCAAAAATCATGATATGTAACGAATAAAAATATAGCTCCAAGTAAAATTACCGATGGTCGTTAGAAGAAAGAGGGGATGCCTTCCGGGGCATCCCCAAGCTTAGTTGCTTGGGAGTCCTTGAATATTACCTTGGGGTGCCTCAGGCATCCCCAAGCTTAGGTTCTTGAAACTCCTATTCCTTCATTCAACGTGATCTCACCCAAAACTTGAAAACTTTAATCACACAAAACTTAACAAAACCTTTGTGAGATCTGTTAGTATAATAAAGCAAATCACCACTTTAAGTACTTTTGCAAATCCAGTCATATTTTTTATTGCATCATGCCTACTGTATTCTAACTTTACCATGGCTTATACCCCCCGATACAATCCATAGATTCATGAAAATAAGCACACAATGCAACAAAAACAGAATCTGTCAAAAACATAATAGCCTGTAATTATCTGAACTTTGACCATACTTCTGTAACTCCAACAATTCTGAAAGATTAGGAAAACGTGGGCAATTTTTATATCAATCATGTGTAAAAAATTCAGAAATTTATCGCGTACCAGTAAAGCACATCAATTCTTCTACTGGGCGCAAAAGTTTCTGTTAATGCACAGAACCAAAGAAACTATCACCCAAATCATTCCAATGGCTTTACTTGGTTCAAACACTAATTAAAAAACTAAAACACAATCATAACATTGGCATAATTGTATATTTATTGAAAAACATAAAGGAAAACAAAAAATTAAAAGATAACTATTGGGTTGCCTCCCAACTAGCGCTATTGTTTTACGCCCCTAGCTAGGCATAATGCATAGTTTAAAGTGTTGTCATCTTTGGTTTCCAATTCCTCAATTACACGACCATATTTCCTAGGAGTTCTAGCATATATTATTTTAATAATCAAACTCCTGGGAACAAAATCAAGAGACTTATTTATATATATTGGTTCCTCAATCAAACCAACGAAATTGGGGGTGAACACTAATTATTTTAAGATCTTCGTTATTGTTGCTAGTCGTGGCACCCTTGTCTTTAGGAACATAAATAAACTTGCAACTCTTGCTAGGGGGATTTTCTCAATAGTTTTAATGGAAGAAAAAGAAGAACCCAAATTATGAAAATTTCATCCAACTTATCAATCCCAGCAAGACTTTGTTCTACCCTTTCATTGATTGTTGGTTCTTTCTCCTAGCATCTTTAGAGTAATTACTACCTTTGATACAAATTGAGTGACATGGTTATGAATCTTTTTATCCAAATTATCAATATGTTCTATGGTAGGTATCTTCCTTTCAATAGCATCTATCCTTTGCATAACATGTTCCAAGGTTAAAATCGTTCTATTAACAGTGATAGGTGGTGATCCCACTAAATTTCCCATAGCATTGAAAGCATCCATAGAGGGACACATCAAGAAAATCCCTCGGGTAATAGTGTCAAGCACAAATCGATACCAAGTAGTAATTCCCACATAAAAAATACGAAGAAGAACGGTAGTGGATTGCTTACGAGTTGATCTATTATGAGCATTGCAAATCCTATACCAAGCATCTTTTAAATTCTCTCCTTCCCTTTGCTTAAAATTGAGAACCTCATTCTTAGGGGTGCACGTATCAAGGGGAGAACTAGCCATAAGGATAAAGTGCGCAAGCAAGCAAACACGCGAAACACGTAAAAAGGCAAAAAGAAAATATTTTGCATTTTGGTAAAAACTTTTTACAAGTGGGGAGATGAAAACGAGAGGCAAATGGCAAATAAAGTAAATGCAAGAGGATGAAGTTTATGCGTAGGTACTTGATAGATGTTGATGATATCCCCCGGCAACGGCGCCAGAAATTCTTCCTCCTACTTGTGAGTTGTGTTGGGATTTCGCCAAAGAGGAGAGGACGATGCAGTACAACAGAGATAAGTATTTCCCTTAGTTATGAAATCAAGGTTATCAATCCAGTAAGAGAACCAAGAAACACTATGTAAACAACACCTGCACACAAACAACAAATACTTGGAACCCAACGCGTACACGGGATGTCAATCCCTCAATGGTTACGAGCAAGATTAAAAGATATAGTTTTTAATAGATAGATCTCAAAAATACAAAATAAAATAAAATTGCAACAAGGTATTTTTAGTTTTAATGTATGAAAGAAAATAGACCCGGTGGCCATAGTTTTCACTAGAGGCTTCTCTCATAAAAATAGCATACGGTGGGTAGACAAATTACTGTTGGGAAATTGACAGAAAAGCAAATAATTACGATGATATCCAAGGCAATGATCATGTATATAGGCATCGCTTCCGAGAAAAGTAGACCGAAACGATTCTGCATCTACTACTATTACTCCACACATCGCCCGCTATCCAGCATGCATCTAGTGTATTAAGTTCATGAAAGAACAGAGTAATGCCTTAAGCAAGATCACATGATTTAGACAAGATAAACTCATGGATGAAATAAATCCCATCTTGTTATCCTTAATAGCAACGATACATGTGTGTCATGCCTCTTTCTGTCACTGAGATTGAGCACCGCAAGATCGAACCCATCACAAAGCACCCCTTCCCATGGCAAGACAAATCAATCTAGTTGGCCAAACCAAACCAATAAATCGGAGAAGAAATACGAGGCTATAATAATCATACATAAAATAGTTTAGAGAAAACTCAAATAATATCCATGGATAGATCTGATCATAAACTCACAATTCATCGGATCCCAACAAACACACCGCAAAAAGTCATTACATCAAATAGATCTCCAAGAACACCGAGGAGAACATTGTATTTAAGATCAAAAAGAGAGAAGAAGCCATCTAGCTACTAATTATGGACCCATAGGTCTGTGGTAAACTACTCACGCATCATCAGAGGGGTAGCAATGATGATGAAGAACCCCTCCATGATCGTTTCCCACTCCGGCAGACTGCCGGAATAGGCCTCTAGATTGGACCGCGTGGTTCTCGAACTTGCGGTGACGGAAAAAATATTTCATGGACTCCCCTATAGGTTTTGGTATTTTAAAGTATTAATAGATGCGGAGGTAGGTCAAACGGAAGCTTGTGGGCCCCACTACCCACTAGGGCACACCAGAGGCCCCTGGCGCGCCCTGGCGCTTAGTGGGCCACTCCTTCATCCTCTAGTTCCCTCCCGAAGCATCCAAGGTCTCTTATTGCCAGAAAAAATCTCCAAAAAGTATCGTGGCATTTGGACTTCGTTTGGTACTGATATTCTGCGAAGTCAAAAACAAGCAAAAAACAGCAATTGGCACTAGGCACTAAGTTAATAGGTTAGTCCCAAAAAATGATATAAAGTTTCTTGTAAATGTATATAAAACATCCAAGATTGGTAATATAATAGCATGGGACAGTAAAATATTATAGATACGTTGGAGATGTATGAAAGTGCAGTCATGCCCTTATTCATATTTTGGTATTGTTGACAACATACATATAGGGAACTAATCATCACTGTCAACTGCATCTCAGGTTTAGTTCCCAAAATATTAAAGTGGGGATCATGACTGACAAAATCAAGATACTCAAAGTATGAAGAATCAAGACACAAAGCTCTAGTTCCTTCTCGGTTTTCTTTTTGATTATAGGGACCCCACATTATTAAGAGGGAATCACCGGTTCTCGCAAAAGACTTGCTCAGAATCTAGGAAAATCTTTTGGAGGAGTTGTTACCTTGACTATGGTGTTTGACCTCTTCCTTGTCCGGACGTCCGAAGGTTTCCAGACGACCGGTGCATCACAGTCCTCTGGATGTCCGATATTCTTCGGATGTCCGGTGCCACTTTACAGAAAGAAAATCTTGGATTTTTGGCCCTTCCGGACGACTGGCTTCCGGACGTCCGTGGGTGTCCCGTCATCCGTTGCTACTTCACTTAACCGAAATTAATAGATTTCCGTCCTCCCCGGACGACCGTACACCGGACGACCGACATTCTTCGGTCGTCGCTTCCTGTGCTCCTGTCCTCTCTGCAGCTGCACTGGACCACTCCACTCTCTGATGGCCGGACGACCGACGCATGTCGGACGTCCGGTCCGTCTTTTCTGTCCAGATGCCCGGTACCTGTCGGACGTCTGGAGTCTGTGCAGCTTAAGTGACCTCCAGCAACCACTTCTACACTATGACTAGAAATATCCTTCTCCCACCTCAAGTGAGGGTTGTCCAACACAGTGAAAAGATTCCAAGAACACCGTTCTCTCGCGCTCTCTCTTGCTTTCACCAAATCCTAGATCCCGGGTACATTTGTGAGGATTCTTGAGTGTTGTTCCAATCAAAAGATAGATCGTCAGGTCAAAAAATCAAAAGGTAGATCATCCCTCTCTCCTCCTCTCGACCAAAGGAATTCGTGATTTGAGCAAGTTTTGAGCGGTTCCCTTGATCTTGTTACTCTTTGAGGTTGGAGACTCGTAGGCAGTAGGAGTTCTTCGGTGAGGAATCGAACAATCCCCGAAAAGTTTGTGAGGGTTTGGATACCACCCCAAGGTCTACCACTAGTGGCTGGGAATCGTCTTCGTGGTGATATCTCAAAAATAAAAAAGGGTGATCCTTCGTGGCGTTGGTGTGCCTTCATGGTAACATCCACCTCTCTAAACGGTGACATAGATTCCCTCCAAGGAAGTGAACATCGGCATACATCCTCGTCTCTCGGAGTTGCGGTTATTCCTAACGCTAGCTCCCTACTTGTGGTTACTTATCTCATTATCTTTACTTGTTCCATATTGTGCTTGATTATTCAAATTCTTGTAATACTTGGTCAGCTTGCTTAGCTCTCTGTATCATCTTTGCAATTGTTAGGTTTGCCTTCACATTCCGCATTGTAGCCTAAAATTGCTAAGTAAGAAATAAATTTTGTATTTGTACCTATTAACCCCCCCTCTAGGTCCATCTCGATCCTTTCAATTGGTATCAGAGCCTCGTGCTCTATTCTTGTTACTTAACCGCCCAAGAGCGAGATGAACCCCGATGTGACTCCCCTTGTTGTAGATCTGAAGGAAAAGGGCGTGTGGCTTCTTCAGAAGTCAGGTCCTTCACTTAGGAGGATCTGGAACGGGCCCTTGCTAAGAAAAAGGAGGAGCATGATGCTTCTCTTGAGGCCTTGGTCCAAATGAGGTTAGACACATTAACCACGATTCTCGCACCACTTGCCAATCCAGGTGGTGCGGCCGCGGGGCCAACTGCGCCTACTCCTACACTTGGCCAACAACCTCCTAGTAGTGATCACTCTAGTGTTCCATGGCTTTATGCAAGACCTCAAGTAGAGAAACCTAAGTATAATCCTGGGGGGAAACCCCCTTTGGTTGATGACAGTTCTGATTTTGCTTTGTGGAGAGTTGGTATGCAGGACCATCTTAGGTACGCCAATGATGAAATGTTGAACATATTGGAGCATGTTTACAACCCTGTCGACCCATAGAATCTCACTCCAAGAGAAACATATGACAAGCATCTCAACGGCACCACAATCATGTGCATAAGGAAAGTAATGAATGATAAGCAAAGGAGACCTTACATACACATCACAAGTGCCAAGGAGTTATGAGATAGTATTGTGAGGACCAAGACCAGCACTTCCACTCTCTGGCTAGCTCAATATGAAATTGCCAAGGTTCAATTGCATGGCTTTTGTATGGAGAAAGGTGAATCCCCCAAGCAGCTCCTTGAGCGTCTAATGAGTCTCACCGGCGACATTGAGTCCTATGATTGTGACAAGACACAAGATGGATTCAACTTGACTAAGCAATTTCTCATGGACAAATTACTTCATGCTCTTACTCCGTATCGTCACCAAATGGTGTGGGACATAAGGCAACATCATGGATTCAAGGAAATGGCTCCGGATGACATCGTATTCACTTTCCAACTATTCGAAGAATCCAAGGCAAATGCTACAAAACATCTTGCCATGCATGGTACCTCAACATAAAAAATCAATCTTGCTTTGAAGGCCAAGCATGTATGTGAGGAAGAGAAAAATGAAGAAGAAGAAGATGATGATGATGATGATGAAGATGGTGATGAGATTGACTCGGATGAGAGCCCTTCATATGAAGACATTGCCCTCTTTGTCAAGAGGTTTAGCGCGGGAGAATTCAAGGGAAGATTCCAGAAGAAGAAAGTGAGAAAATGCTACAACTGTAAAGAAACCAACAACTTCTCCAACGATTTCCCTTATGAGAAGAGAGAAGATAAACTAGGGTTTCCCAAGACCTTTCCTAAGAAGATGTTGCCAAATCCTTTGAACTCCAAGCTGAAGAAGAGAGATGGGAAAGCAATGGTTGCCCATGAAGAATCCGATCCGGATGATGTTGGTGGTGTTACCGGAGTAGCTCAAGATTCTCAAAACACCTTGAGGCTAGTCAACAAGAGTGGTGATGTTGTCACCTACAACTACATGAAAGACTATAAGGGCAATGCTCATAAGTGCTTAATGGCAAAGGCTGTGGTAGAAGATGGAGAGGACCAAAACTCTCGTGACAATGTCAGGTAACCCCACGTTCAAATCCTCCTCTTTTCACTCCGTCTACTCCTAGTGCTGAGTATCTTGATGCAGAGGATAATTATGATGATGATATAGATGATCCTATGCTTGCTAAACTAAATAAGTTCATGTGCTCCCTTAGAGGAAAGAAACTCACTATGTTTCGTATGCTTATGGAGATGGTGGGTAAGCACACCATCACCATTAAGGAACTCGAAAACCTCGTCACCGAGGAAAAGGGAAATATGAAATCCTTGAGCGGAAAGTCCAATATGAGTAAGCTCGAAATGATGAACTATGCTTAAAAATTGGTGCAAATATTGATGTTCATGCTAAAGAACTTGCCTTCTTGTAAAAGGCCAAGAACTCTTGTAAGGAGTTGACGAATGATAAAAGTAAGCTTGTAGAATCTCATGCTTCTCTCTAAGGATTGTGAGCTTCTATCCGTGTCCCTCAAGACTAAGGAAGAGGAGCTCACCCTTCTTACAAAGAGCTTTGAGACGCTCAAACTTACTTATCTTGAAACTCTAGCCAAGGTTTACTCTTCACCTATTACCAATGTTGATGCTTGTACTACTAACTCTAGTGGTGACCTAGCATCTATTCTTGAGGAAAGTCGTCTTCTAAAGGCACAACTCGAGAGAGGACTCATGATATGTGCTCAAGGACAAAAGAACCTTAATTAGGTGTTGAGCCAACACAATGAGGTGGTTGCCAAAGAAGGTCTTGGGTTTGACTCAAGCACAAGCAAGAATAAAACGTCTTCTCAAAAGTACACCACACCTCTCAAGGAGACATTTGTACGTGAAGGGCACAAGGAGAAAGCTAAGGTTGTGAGTAGGAAGGCCACTAGGGGCATGCGCACTCTCAACAAATCAAAAGAGTTCATGCCTCCATCCTATGTACTTCGTAAAACAAAGGATGTAGAAGTTTATGCTCAATTTGTTGGTCCTCGTAATGCTTTCCGATTCTATGCCATTTGAGTTCCTAAGACCCCTGTGACTAACTTGAGAGGTCCCATTGCAAAATGGGTGCCTCTAACCAAGTCGTGAATTGTGTGTAGGTTGCTTTCTCTGGTGGAGTCAAATTGGTGATTCATAGTGGATGCACCAACCATATGACCGGAGATAGCAAATTGCTCTTCGACTTCTTGGAAACTATTAAACCATTTATGATCATTGTGTTTGGTGGAGGATCAAAGGACAGGTACTCAGGTTGGGCAAGGTGGCCATCACAAATGACATGTCTCTTGCAAATGTCATGCTTGTCCAATCCCTTAAATACCATTTGCTTTTGTTCGTCAATTGGCTTCCGTTGGTTATGATACACTATTTGGACTAACGGATGTGAAAGTCTTTAAGAGAGATACTCTCGAAGTGGTCTTTATTGGAGAGTTGGATGGCAACCTTTACACGGTTGATTTCTCGAAAGAGAGTACATTCCATGAAACTTGTCTAATGGCCAAGGCTGACAAGGGGTGGCTATGGCACCTCCAGCTAGCCCATGTCGTCATGAGAAATCTTGAAGATCTCTTAAAGGGTAGTCACATCCTAGGACTAACCAATGTTTCTTTTGAGAAAGATCGTGTGTGTAATGCATGCATTGCCGGGAAGCGACATCAATCAAAGCACCCACCCAAGAATATTGTATCTACTTCAAGGCCTTTGGAGCTCCTTCATGTGGATCTCTTTAGGACTCCTTCATGGGATAGTCTTGGTGTGAAAAAGTATGGACTTGTCATTGTTGATGATTACTCAAGATACACATGGGTGTTTTTCCTCAAGTCAAAGGACGAGGCGAAGATCACCTTCATTGATTTTGCCAAGCAAGCCCAATGCAAGTTTAACAAACAAATCTTGGCAATAAGAAGAGCCAATGGCCCCGAGTTCAAAAACTACACCTTAGAAGAATTTCTTAGTGATGAGGGGATTGAGCATCAATATTCCGCACCCTACACTCCTCAACAAAATGGTGTAGCCGAGAGGAAGAACCGTACACTTGTGGAAACGGCAAGGTCCATGTTGGATGAGTACAAGTCACCCCATAGTTTTTGGGTCGAGGCTGTCAACACCGCATGCCATGCATCAAACCGGCTCTTCCTCCGCGTGATATTGGAAAAGACTCCATATGAGCTCCTAACCGGGAACAATCCGAATGTCAAGTACTTTCGTGTATTTGGGTGCAAGTGCTTCATTCTCAACAAGAGATAACGGTTAGAAAAATTTCAATCCAAAACACTTGAGGGCATATTTGTTGGTTATGTATCAAACTCTCACGCCTATAGATTCTACAACAAATCCAATGGATGTGTTGTAGAAACTTGTGACGTGGTGTTTGATGAATTTAATGGCTCCCATGGGGGGCAAGTTGATCTAAGTGAGGTTGGTGAAGAAGATCCTTCTCAATATATTTTGACCATGGGTGTTGGTGCTCTTGTTCCAATGGAACAAGAACCTCATGATGATGAAGAAGAAGATGGAGGTTTCACTCATCATCAAGCCACTACAACACCCATGCCACCACAAGATCCTATTGCTCAAGCGAAGCCCGTTGTTCAAGAACAAGAAGAAGAACAAGTCCCTCACCATGATCATATTCAAGAACAAGATCATCATCAAGAGCAAGAACAAGAAAGTGCGATCATTGATGATGAACCTCAACAAATGCAACATGAAGAAGATCTTCCACTGCACATTAATGATCCATATGTGAAGATGTGGCTGATGGAAATGAAGTTGAACCTCGTGAAACTCTCACCTCCTTCACGCCTCGAGTGGCCGGTCGTGTTGACATTGATAAAATTCTTAATGGCATATCAGAAGGTAGAGTCACTCGTAAACAATTGACAAATTTTTGTGCTCACTTTTCGTTTGCCTCTAGTGTTGAGCCACTCAAGGTACAAGATGCATTGATGGACAATGATTGGCTCGTTGCTATGCAAGAAGAGTTGAACAGTTTTAAACACAATAAAGTGTGGTCTTTAGTCAAGAGACCAACTAAGGAACACAATGCCATTGGAACAAAGTGGATTTTCAAAAACAATCAAGATGAAAATGTTGTAATCATCCGAAAACAAGGCAAGGTTAGTGGCACAAGGGTACTCACAAGTTGAAGGTTTAGACTTTCATGAGACTTTTTCTCCTGTTGCCCGTCTTGAGTCTATTTGCATTTTACTTGCTTATGCTGCTTTCAATGGTTTTACTTTACATTAAATGGATGTGAAGAGTGCTTTCCTTAACGGTCATCTACAAGAAGAAGTATATGTATCACAACCAACCGGGTTCGTTGATCCCGATCACAAAGACTATGTGTAGAAACTTCACAAGGCTTTGTATGGCCTCAAACAAGCACCTCGTTCTTGGTATGATCATCTTAAGAAGTTTCTACTTGACGATGGCTTTGTGGGAGGGGTGATCGATCCCACTCTTTTTTCTAAGAGGGGAAAGGGTGATTTGATCTTATGCCAAATCTATGTAGATAACATCATTTTTTGTTCTCCTAACATTCATTTGTGCAAGAAGTTTGCGGCCTCCATTACTAAGATCTTTGAGATGTCACTCAATGCAGACTTGAAGTTGTTTCTTAGATTTCAAATTCAACAATTTCAAGAAGGAATTTTCTTGTCCCAAACCAAATATCTCAAAGACCATCTTGATAAGTTTGGAATGACCGATGCTAGTCCATGCAAGACACCCATGACAACCAAACTTGTTCTTACTAAAGATACAAATGGTATCCCTTTTGACCCATCTCTTTATTGCTCTATGATTGGCTCGTTGCTTTATCTTTGTGCATCTAGACCAGACGTAATGTTAAGTGTAGGCATATGTGCAAGATTTCAAGCTTCCCCTAGGGAAAGTCGTCATAAGGCGGTTAAGCATATTCTTAGATACCATGCTCACACCCCAAAGCTGGGTCTATGGTACCCCAAGGATGCCAAGTTTGATCTCATTGGATACACAGATGCGGATTGGGCCGGAGACAAAGTGGGACGAAAGTCTACCTCCGGTGCATGTCAATTTCTTGGATGCTCCTTGGTAAGTTGGTCCTCGAAGAAGCATAGTTGTGTCTCCCTCTTCACCGCCGAAGCCGAATACATTGCAAGCGCAAGTTGTGCAACTCAATTACTATGGATGAGGCAAACTTTAAAGGATTATGGTATCACATATAGACATGTGCCTCTTCTATGCGACAATGAAAGTGACATGAAGGTTGCTGAGAACCCTGTTGATCACCCTCACCAAGCGCATTGATATTATATATCACTTCTTGAGAGACCATGTGCAAAAGTGTGACATTGATATTGCTCATGTTGGTACGAATATGTAACTTGCCGACATATTCACCAAACCTTTGGATGAAGCAAGGTTCTGTCAGCTCAGGCGTGAACTTGAGCTTGATAACATTATGTGAAACCTTGTACCTATGGATACATCTACTTCATGTCGATCTTGATGTGGGCATCTATTTAGGGGGAGAAATTCAACTCATTATTTGCCTTTCTCTCTATATAATGCATAAATGAAACAAACACTCTCAAAGTTATCATGTTCTTCAAACTATGGTGCTTTAAATGATGGAGTTGTGGTGATGGCCTCAAGGTTCCTTTCTTTGTAGTGCCATACCACGTTTACTCAAACATGGTGGCCTAAGCCACCACCCAATATTAGAGCAGCTTACTTACTCTATCTAGGGTCATCATTGCTTGGCATGGTCATGTTCCTTGTGATTCTCTATACCACATCTCCTCATCTCAACATCATATGTGTGTCTAGTTCCTAATTGAGTGGTTTCATCTCTATCTTACGACTTATCTTTCCCTAATAATAAACCAGCAATTGTTTCTGGTCGTCCGTCATTGGGCTTTTTGCAAAAAGATCCCTATGGTTTCTGGTAATTGAACCCGCAGTCCTATTAAATGTGTACGAAAAATGATTTGTTTTTGCAAATTAGCCCCTACATTTTGTAAAAATTCCAGCCGCACTCCTTTGTTCACCTTATCCGGTGGCAGAGGGGAGACAGCTGCGGCTCTGCTCGTCGGCGACCTCGTCGGCGCAGAAGGTGTCCGCCCCTCTCCTCCGCCTCCGGCCTCCGCGCCGCCCCCTAGGTGTGTCTCCATTCCCAAGCACCTGAGCTCCCCTGTGCTCGTCAGCCAGCAGCCACGGTGAGGCGCTCGCTGGCCGGCAGCCATGGCACCGCTGCAGAGCTAATGAGCTATCTTCCCTCTTCCTCGCGTCAGCTCGAGGTGGGTGGAGCAGATCGGCGCGCATGACCTCCACCATGGCTCCGTCAACACGCTCCACTGCCTGCTCGTCGGCGCCGGCCTCCGCCTGCCTCCGCACATGGACGCCGTCGAGTTCGCGGCAAGGAGCCTTGGCGCCATTCCAGAGCTATCTTCCCTCTTCCTCTTGTGCAGCATAGTCCCACCTCGCCCTCTTCCATTAAATCCTCCCAATTTAAATCCATTTTTATATTTTCTCCGTATCAAGTTGCCGTAGCCAAGGGTGTGAGAACGCATGCAAGGAATAAGGAAGGGAATGAATTGAGTGACTCTGGCAGAGAAATAAGGAAGGAATTAACCAAGGAAGGGAAGGTATTGAATGAGACTCGCAGAGCAATAAGGAAGGAAATTAACCAAGGAAGGGAATGAATTGAATGACTGGCAGAGAAATAAGAAAGAAAATTAACCAAGTAAGGGAAGGAATTGAGTGATTCTGGCAGAGAAATAAGGAAGAAAATTAACCAAGTAAGGGAAGGAATTGAGTGATTCTGGCAGAGAAATAAGGAAGGAAATTAACCAAGAAGGGAAAGAATTTAAGTGACTCTGGCAGAGAAATACGTTAGGAAATTATGAAGGAAATCCTGATCATCTTCTAAATCAAAGGAGGAAGGAGGAACAATGAAATCTCTAACTGAAGGAAATTATTGAAGGGATTCCCGTGGGATGTTCAATTCCGACTTTTGGGAAACACCATTCAAATCTGGCAGAGAAAATAAAGGAAGGAAAGCCTCTCATTAGATGGACATAGCCTAGCAAAAATTAGCAGCTGAGAATGCACAATCAAAAGAGGAACCACGTGCACGTGTTAAAGGAGAAACACAACATGGAAGTTGGACTCAATAAAACACAGCGTACCTCTCTAATTTGTTCTAGATAATCAGCAAAACAAACTTTTTTTCTCTTGTGTAACAACAGATAATCGCCAAAATATCTTTCCGGCTACATCCTTTCTCCTTCCCATCTACTACATTGTCAATGTTGCCCCCTAGATCACATGAGAATAGATCAGGATTGATAGAAAATTGCTCTCTCTGTGGATCAGCATGCATCAACTGTGTTCTCGAGCATGGAAGCAGCTTCTGGCACTTCATCATGCATAGGTAAGTTGTTGCGCCTTGAATCTACAAATTTTAGACCCTCCTATCATACGAGGAGATAAGATTAAAACAAACAAAGAGTTTAATCTATGACATGCAAATTACAGAAATAGCTTTGGGAGTGATGACCGTGGGCGTGCAAATTAATCCTTCAGAATTATATTATAATTCTGGGAGTGATAATCGCGGGCATGCCACACAAGCGGCCATGCACATCAGCAAAATCAGTTTCAAACATGCCTCACGTATACATATAGAAAGGAGTGGCCTCATGTTTCGAACATGCCTCATGTATATGCATGTGCTTTAGTGCTTCACTATAGTATACGATTTCTTCAAGTTTTGTACAGCAGTTCCAAGGGGAGACAATAATCAATTATAGTTAAGATGATTTTCCACAAGGTACATTTTGTCCAAGAAAAAATTGCAATTTTATTTTACTGATTATCTAAGATTTATATATTCTCAGCTATATTCCAAGCTACATTTTTTGTTTTGTCATCTCAGCCTTTTTTTACCATTTTTTGTCATCTCAGCATTTTATACTAACGGCTGACAACGAGGTGAAGCCTCTGAATTTGTTTTAATAGTTTGTATGTATTATATGCATTACAATGATATAATAGTATTTTGTGTAAAATGCAGTTGTATTACCATCCATGCTTGTCGTCTACTAAGTGAGTGCTTGTAAAGGTATAGTTGGATTGATACTCATTGTTCATTGTTCTAAGGTATGTCTCAGTTTTAGGATGGTAGCCTGTAGAAAATATAATTGTGTATTAAGTTTCATAGTATAGTTTTGCATGATTTCCATAATTTCTATGAATTCCAACTGCTAACTGATAGTTTTATGCTCAAATAAAGATATATATGAATACAATTAGTTGCTGGTTATTCCTCCATGATTTAGTTTTCCAGTTCCATGTAGTCTTGCGCTCGTGTGATTGAAAACTAAGAATGGAAAAGTGAAGCTGCAGGTCAAACTACAGTACGTGCATATGTGCATACACTCTGCCTCTCCTCTCTGTTTCCATCACTTTGAACTATAGGAAAGGGAAATTACAGGTAGATGAAGTAACATATGGAGGTAGCACTCACCTCTGCCTGTGAGCTTGCATCGAGCTCCAAACTTCAAGCGAGTCTGCACGAGCTCCTGCTGTGTCTCGAGGTACCAGCTGACCCCCCCCCCCCCCCCCCCCCCCCCCGGCGCACACGATGTTGTTTGGCGGGGAACAGCGGCATGGAGCAGCTGCCATAGCTTAGGCTCGGGCATAGGCGCGCCGGACGCAAGCGGTGCTACCCGCAATAGCTATCGCCTTGCCTCCGGCGACGGCGACGACCTCGAACGGCACACCGCATCTCATCTTGTGTGAATCATTTCCGAGCACGAATTGAGGGGAGCATAGGCATGGGAACAGACCCCTACTTGTCGCTAGCGACGGCGATGGCCCTAGACGGCGGACTGCATCTCACCATCTCATCTTGTGGGAAACGCCTCATTGAGCTCAAACTGAGCCCACTAGAAGAGTTGAGGAGATAAGGTAAGGGAAAGGAAAGGAAATAAGAAAAAAAATATGTTGTTTCAGTGGTGGGGCCGACCAGAAGAAGTGTTGGTCGCGGGAAGAGAGAGAGGGTGAGAGGGGCACGCCACACATGCATAAAAGAGGACATGTACGTTCACATTTTCTAAAAAAATAACCCTTTTTAAAAACGTTCATGTAATTCTAAAAGTGTTTGCATGTTAAAAAGGTTTGTAACTTTAAAAAGGTTATGATTCAAGAAAATGTCCGTGTTTTTCAAAAAGAGAATGTTAATGCATTCTGGAAAAAATAAAATTAAAAGCAAGTTGGACTATGAGGGACGATCTATGAAATAGGTGCAGAGTGTAGCTCGTGTAGGGTGGCCCTTAGGTCCAGCTCGACTAGGTTAGTTTTATAAAAGTTATAAACATGCCTTTGCGTTGGTGCGGTAAAGAGGAATTTTTTTTCCTTACCCATGTGTGGGCCTCAAATTCCTGATTGATTTTTCTTTACGAACCGCTAATTGGAGCAGTCGAATAACCTGGGTTAATTTGTTTCTCGATCTATCCTGTGTAAGGTTAATGCATAGTGCCTTTTCACGTGTTTTCTTTTGACATCGAATGTGATATGCATATTGCACTCAGTGAGAAATTTTCAATAACTCACACCAATATACTAATCTCAATCAAGACATTATCCTTCATCCGATTGTTTGGTTGGCCATACACCAAGATCTGTACCATATTTGGATGTGAACTGGATGTTGCCAACTCTGGCATCACCCTTGATGAGGTCTTCAGAATACCATTTCTAAGAAAAAGTTTAGTGACATTTTATTTTATCATTTTGTTAGCATCATCCTTACAAATTTGGAGCAGCGAGCCTCCGAAGCTGGCCGCCTAACTCCGGCGCGCCTCCCGCCCCGGCCCCTGGCTCCGTCACACCTCCTGCCTCCCATCGCCTGCATCCGGCCCCCGCACCGGCCCCTCGCGTGGATCTGACCTCGGTGCCACCCGCGCCCGGGTCTTGCCACCGCGCCGCCCTCGCACCTGGTTCCGGCCGCCGTGCCGCCCCTGTGACCGGATCCGTCCGCCGCCAGCACGCGTCGTCGCATCCTGCTGCGGCCTCCTCGCGCCCTAGCTTCTTCCTCTGCATGTGCATCGCTCAATGGATGCGGCAGCCGCCACAGGGTCGCCGGCCCCGGCCAAGTCCCTGGCGAACCTCCGCGCCTTCTCCCGGGGATGCGCGACCCCCCGACGAATAGACACCATGGTCCCGCGCGTGGCCACCGCGCTGCCCACCCCGACAACAGTGCCCCCTCGAGCCACCCACCAGCTCCATCCATCAATGTCGGCTGCCTCAGGGATGGTCGTCTCCTCGCGTGAGTTCATCTCTATCTGGCATTTGTCCATTGGGGCATCTGAACCTGAACTTCACCATGGATTACCATGGAAGTGTAGATTAGCAGGAAAAAATGACATGGTGTCCGTTGTCTGAAAAGAATGGATTCAGTGTAGGATGAGCTGGCTCCATCCTATCCCACGGCCATGGCGGGCTCCTCTATAGACGACTTGGCTCCAGCCGTGCTCGAGGCGGCTGTCTCCCATGGCCATCTCGAGGTCGCCGGCGTCTGCTATGCAGCTGGGCCGAGAGAGCAGTGCCAAGCTGTGCTGCGGTACGCGCAGGCCGTGATGGTGTTGACGGCCAGGTCCTCCATCATCGGCAGTTCGAATATACTAATGCTGGTCGGGCGTATAGGTTTAGTAGTTTAGGTTCCTGACTTTTGGTGTTGATGATGTTTGGCCGTACTTGAGGTTCAGTTTCGTACAATATGCGGGAGTTTGGATTTGGTCTTTTTCTGCAGTTTGGCAATATGTTATATTTATTTTAACTAAGTGCACAAAAAATAGCACTTACAGTCAAATTGGTTGTGCAAGTACGGATGCTCCAAAGGTGTTTGTTGTAATCCGAAATCCATGGAAAACACAGTAAAGTTCGCATGTTTAAAAAGCCTTGGAAACCAAAACGAAATTCAGCAAATAAAATGCTGGCGATTTCCTTGCAAAACAACCACGAAGTTCAATCATTATAATTTTTGAGGTTGAAGAAATTTGAGAACACTCGAAAATTTGCAAAAGAAAAACCCGGTGGTGCAATTGTCGTCGGCTACATTGGTCGGAGCCCCTGCTCTGCCATGAATCCGGCCAACCGCGCGCCAGCGACGCGGATCCATGCCATCCCGATACCCGGCCTTCATGGGGTGCCAGTGGTGGCCTTCGTCACTATGCGCCGTTGTTGCGGGCCATCTGCCGACAACCTGTTGTGTATGACCCGAGCGACGTCCGGGACTCGCGTGCCAACGACGGGCCCTGACCTTTCATGTGGCAGTTCCCCTCAGTCACCCTTGCCGTCGAGCGTGAGCGCTGCCTATATTTCTTCCACGTCCAAGCCAGTATGCTCGTCTTCAGTTCCGTCTATCGACCAGTTGCATAACAGTAGCAGCATGTTTGATGTTCAGTGCACATGTTCTGTTGTAAGCATCCCTACTTTGCCTAATTATATTGCAATCCCAGCAAGTCTATGACCCATGATCTAAACTGCGATTATATTGTAAACAATTATATATATTGCGACCCCTAATTATATTGTAAACAAAACTCTTTCCAATAGTTTTCTATTCATATCATTTACTCGAATTCGATGAGTGCTTTAGGAGTTAGGGGCAAAAAAATAGAGATCAGTTCAAATTGAAAGCAACCGGAAGTCCACGTACTGCATGGTGTGTGTTTTCATATGAGAAAAAGGAATAAAAATGCAAAGTATAAAAAATTTGTTGCTAGAAGTTCACGTGCTCGGCATGGGAAAGTTGAAAACTTTTTTTGAGGGAAGTTCACCGTGTATTTACAAGTTCAAAACACACACAAAAAGTTGTTTTTGGTGTTTGATTTTTTCTCTCTCAATCCATTACAAATTTGAAACAAAAACACTCTACATGAAAAGTTTGTGGATGTGATGTGCGTGTGTGTGCTTAGTACACAAAATGAGCAAAACTATATTTTCTCTTGTAGAACGAAGAAAAGAAGAGAGAAAGAGAAGGAAGTTCGATGTTTACTACAAAGTATTGAGAATTTTTCATTACTAAAAGAAAAATAAAACTTAAAAAGAGAGAAAATGGATTTTCTCGTTCTACAAAAAAACCTAGAGGTTCAAATTTAAATAATGGGGAAGTTCAATGTTTATTACAATATCACGAAGGTCAAATTGAAAAAACCGATCAATTCAAAACGTTTACAAAAACAGATTTTCCTTCTTTTAAAAATAAGACTTAGAAGTTCAACTTTAAATAAATGAGTAGTTCGACATTTATTACATAACTAGGACTTTTCCCGTTGCTAATGAATAACGCCAAGAAGTCCAAAAATCAAAAAATATGAAGTTGTTTGATGTTTATAAAAACTCAGATTTTCTGCAATGCTAAAGAATAAAACCAAGAAGTTTAATTTCAAAAAACAGAGTAGTTCAATGTATATAAAAAACTCAGATTTTGAATAAAACCAAGAGGTTTAATTGGAAAAAGCGGAGCAGTTTGATATTTATTTGAAAAATCAGATTTTTCCAGTTAATAAAGAATAAAACCAAATAAGTTCAATTTCAAACAACGAAGAAGTTCGATGTTTCTAAAAAACCCTCCAATTTTCACATTTCTAAAAATACATAATGAAGTTCAAATAAAAAGGGTAGAGCGGTTCAATTTCTATAAAAAACTCAGTTATTTTCACATAACCGAGAGAAGTTTAGATTGATAACTACCAGAAGTTCATGTACTACACGGTGTGCATTTTATATTGAAAAAGAATGAAAAAGCAAAGGCTAAATTTTTTGTTGAAACAAGTTCAAGTGCTCTGTCCGGGGAAGCTTGAAAATTCTTGTGAGAAAGGTTCACCTTGTATTTCCATGTTCAAAAACACAAAAAAGAAATTGTTTTTTGCGTTTTAATATAATTCTCTCAATCCACAAAGAAGTTCAGTTATTATTTGGGAGCAATTTGATTTCAAAAAGAAAATAAAAAAATTCAAATTATAAAAATGGAAAAAGTTCATGTTCTACATGGTGTGTCTTTAATATGAGAAAGATGAATTAAAAGGCAAGGTCCAAATTTTTTGTTGTTATAAGTTCAAGTCCTTGGTCGGAGAAAGTTAAAAAATTTATTGTGAGAGAGGGTTGTACAAAAGGAATATCATTTGTGTAACACTGACGAATGGATGAGAAAATTGCAAACAAAAATACGTCACAGAAGTTCAACGTGAAAACAGAAGGAAGTTCAACTACTACACTGAATGAATTTCAGATGAAAAACTTCTAAGACCGTCGCAAGTATGAAAAAATGATCAACACAGGGAAGTTGCGTGTTTACACACTACAAAAAAATACACTTCCGTGATGATACGTGTTTGTCACAGTAGGTCACGTTTTCTGTCATGCATGTACATCCATGACGATTTTATGACAGAATCAAGATAGTCATACCTGTGTTGTCGTAGAAGTGTTCCATGAGATTACCAAAATTATCATCACGGAAGTGTCCACTTCCATGACGATAAATCGCGCGTCACAGAAGTGCTTTCATCAAGGGTGACCGACACGTGGCATCCACCGTAACGGAACGTCGTTAAGCTATCGGGTCCGGTTTTGGATCCGATAACCCGTTAACAGCCCCGACCAATGGGGATTTTCCACGTGTAAAATCATCATTGCCTGGAGGAAACACGTGTCGGCTCACCATTGGGACAGATGTCATCCACTCATTGGACCCAAAGCGCCTATGATACGTCGACACGTGGCACGACCCAACAGAGGCCCATTCCTGTGAAAAGGCCGGCCCGTTTGACTTGGTCAAAAGGTGGCGGGCCGGCCCACGGCAAGCCTGTTAACGGCCTGTTCGCATATAGCCCATTTACAGCCCGCTAACCCAGGGCCCGTTTACGGCCTATCCGAATTAAGCCCAGTAGCATCATCTGGGCCGTCCAATATAATTCTAGCCCATTTTAACTTCCGGCCCATGTATGGCCCATGATGTCTTTCGGCCCATATGAGGCCCTTTGTAACTCTCGGCCCATTAACGGCCCGTGGTAAAACTGGCCCGTAATGAACAGTGTATCACTTTATACCCATTAACGGCACGTGGTGAAACTGGCCCGTAATGAAGAGTGTATCACTTCATACCCATTAACGTCCCATTATTCCATTGGGTCGTTTCCAGCCCATGTTATCTTTCGGCCTTCTCAGGGCCCATTTATTCTTGGGCTCATTTCCAGCATTCGGTTACTTACGGCCCGTTACTGTCATTTTCTGCTTGTGGGCCAAATTCAGCCCGTGGTTACAGTCGGCCCGTTTGTGGCCCGTTAATACGTTGGGCCGTTTTCATGTCAAAAAAAACCGTCGGGCTATTTTCATAGAGTTATCAAATACGGCCTATTAACGGCCCGTTATTGTCCATGAATAGTACGGCCCATGATTGGCGAAATGATGATACGCCCCGTAGAAGGCCCATTGATCCTACGGCCCGTTAAAGGCCCATGGATCGTACGGCCCGTAGAAGGCCCATGGATCCTACGGCCCGTATAGAAGGCCAATGGATCCTACGGCCCGTAGAAGGCCCATGGATCATACGACCCGCAGGAGGCCCATGGTTACAACAGTCCGTGTGTTGCCATGATTATTTTGGCCTAGTTTCCAAAAATAGGTTATTGTGGCCACTAGAAAAACACAGAAAAAGAACTGCAGTGACTACAAGCAAACAACTAAACAAGACAATAAGGAAATAAATAAGCAAGCAATTAATGCTAGGCTATTACCGCTATTACACATATTACATCCACTGGGCATCAAAGTTCGCCACCAGTGCAAATATAGGGAATAAAGCAGCATATTACATACACTGGCCGTCAAAATTGGCCACCAGTGCAAATAAACGCGGCAGCAAAACCAGAGCATAACTGAAACAACTTCAGAAGAGGTCAAGAAACGGTATCCTGGGTATCCACCATGCTGGCAATAAGCTTAGCAAGCTTATTAGCTTTGTCCTGTTTGGCGCTAAAATCCTCCAACGCTTGCTGTTGCACCAGAAAGTATGCATCTGAATGCTCCAGGGACTTCCGCACTCCTTCCGCTTCTTGTCACAGCACAACTAATCGATGTCTTTCAGCTTGTAGTTGAGACTCAAGAAACCGAACTGATTCAGACAGTGAGTTTGAATAGCTTGTGCAAGCGGTAGTGGTCAGTAACTCGAACACTAAACCAAGACAGGACTTTGGGGTTGTCTCACTGTCTTCGAGATAGTCTTCCTTAGCTGTTTTATCAGCTTTGTTGGAGACCAACAAGGATGTGTCACTATCCTGAACCTTATCTGCATTACTTCCTTTACCATTGCTTAATAAGGCACTCTTCCCCAATATTCTGTCAGCATTCTAAAAGAAGAAACAAGCAGACACATAACAGGTTTAGCATGTACTAGTATATGAAACTCATTTTGGTGAACCAGTTCATTAGTAAGGTGGACAGGATTAAACTACCAAGTCTTCTATTGCCAAGTACTAGTACATAATAAAAGCATCAAACAAACATATATCTATGTCCTATGGTCACTACATTGTCTTGCCAAATCAAAATAGAGACACGGTTCAAATCATATCAGTTCAAGACAAAGCAGCACTGAAAGAATACAAAGCGTGGGAAACTACACGGCACAACAAGATTTCAGATGGGTACCACGGGTCTACATGTACAACAACACTATTGGCTCTGTTGTGATGCTAGTAATGTGCATGATATGAGAAGTCAACTGTATACACAATTGAAATTGAAATCAACAGAGCTATTGATAAGAGCAAGCCTGTTAAAGAAACATGTGTGAACATACCTGCTGTGCCATTGGAGTTTCGATTGGATCCTTCAATTTAAAAATAAGTTTGTATGAGTAAATACAGTGATACAAGAGCAAAGCATTATGCACGATAGCAATCATAGTTAAAAAGGTGCGCTTAAGCGAGCGCTTAAGCGCGCCTAGGCTCTAGGCGTTGGCAAAACGCATTGCGCAAAATGATACGTCTCCAACGTATCTATAATTTTTGATTGTTCCATGCTATATTATTCTGTTTTGGACATTATTGGGCTTTATTATACACTTTTATATTATTTTTGGGACTAACCTATTAACCGGAGGCCCAGCCCAGAATTGCTGTTTTTTGCCTATTTCAGAGTTTCGCAGAAAAAGAATATCAAACGGAGTCCAAACGGAATGAAACCTTCGGGAACGTGATTTTTGGAACGAACGTGATCCAGAGGACTTGGACCCTACGTCAAGAAAGCAACCAGGAAGGCAGGAGGTAGGGGGCGCGCCCTCCACCCTCGTGGGGCCCATGTTGCTCCACCGACGTACTTCTTCCTCCTATATATACCTACGTACCTCCAAACTATCAGATACGAAGCCAAAAACCTAATTCCACCGCCGCAACCTTCTGTACCCGTGAGATCCCATCTTGGGGCCTTTTCCGGAGCTCCGCCGGAGGGGGCATCGATCACGGAGGGCTTCTACATCAACACCATAGCCTCTCCGATGATGTGTGAGTAGTTTACCTCAGACCTTCGGGTCGATAGTTATTAGCTAGATGGCTTCTTCTCTCTCTTTGGATCTCAATACAATGTTCTCCCCCTCTCTTGTGGAGATCTATTCGATGTAATCTTCTTTTGCGGTGTGTTTGTTGAGACCGATGAATAGTGGGTTTATGATCAAGTTTATCTATGAACAATATTTGAATCTTCTCTGAATTCCTTTATGTATGATTGGTTATCTTTGCAAGTCTCTTCGAATTATCAGTTTGGTTTGGCCTACTAGATTGATCTTTCTTGCAATGGGAGAAGTGCTTAGCTTTCGGTTCAATCTTGCGGTGTCCTTTCCCAGTGACAGTAGGGGCAGCAAGGCACGTATTGTATTGTTGCCATCGAGGATAACAAGATGGGGTTCATATCATATTGCATGAGTTTATCCCTCTACATCATGTCATCTTACTTAAAGCATTACTCTGTTCTTTTGAACTTAATACTCTAGATGCATGCTGGATAACGGTCGATGTGTGGAGTAATAGTAGTAGATGCAGGCAGGAGTCGGTCTACTTGTCGCAGACATGATGCCTATATACATGGTCATACCTAGATATTCTCATAACTATGCTCAATTCTGTCAATTGCTCAACAGTAATTTGTTTACCCACCGTAATACTTATGCTCTCGAGAGAAGCCACTAGTGAAACCAATGGCCCCCGAGTCTATTTTCCATCATATTAATCTTCCAACACTTAGTTATTTTATTGCCTTTTATTTTACTTTGCATCTTTATCATAAAAATACCAAAAATATTATCTTATCATATCTATCAGATCTCACTTTCGTAAGTGACCGTGAAGGGATTGACAACCCCTTTATTGCGTTGGTTGTGAGGATTTTA
Organism: Triticum aestivum; assembly: GCF_018294505.1. Classification (NCBI taxonomy): domain Eukaryota; kingdom Viridiplantae; phylum Streptophyta; class Magnoliopsida; order Poales; family Poaceae; genus Triticum; species Triticum aestivum. Next base: position 214,895,793 of record NC_057802.1, on the reverse strand, counting down.
TTTGTTTGTGTAGGTGCGAGGGACTCGTGCGTGGCCTCCTACTGGATTGATACCTTGGTTCTCAAAAACCGAGTGAAATACTTACGCTGCTTTACTACATCACCCTTTCCTCTTCAAGGGAAAACCAACGCATTGCTCAAGAGGTAGCACATAACTACGCTTAATCTGTGCATAACTGCGCATAAGCATGCACTTTGGTCAGTAAAGCGCAAGGCGGTGGCAAAACGCACAATTAACGCCTAGTGCTTTTTTGAACTATGATAGCAATGGAATCTTAAATTAGAATACTTGTTCTTCAGGTTTAGGCAATTGTTCTACATGAACAGAGTACAGTAAGACACAAGAATATAGTACTTAAAAATAGAAAATGAGCTCATAGACCTTACCACATTCTTGGTTCGGGACCAGTACAGAACAAGGCGTTCCCAGTCATCGTCCAGTAAATGTGTCTCAGGAGAACGTAAGGGAATTTGATGAGTTTCTTTGCCGATGAAGTACGTTTTCTTCAAGTAATTCCGATACTGCCACCAAGCATTCTTGAAGATAGCAGAGGTATTAGCACAGGTTACCTCATCCCGAGTTTCCAAATCGGTCCTTCTCTATAGAGAAAAATGGGAAAATTTGCTGTATTATAACCATCATGGAGGTAGGATGTATGGGACAAAGCAAAGTAATTGCCATGAATAACATTACTTACACATAACTCCTGGACAAACACCTGCAACTGGCATTTTCCTTCATCTTCAGTATAATATTTCCAAGATGGGAAGATACGCACATACGATTTAACAACATCAAATGTGATAGATGCTAAAATACGACTAGCTAGTTGTGCTTCCTCCACAGGAATAGGCGTACTAACTGGTGGAGTTGGGGTTCGCCGTGGTAGTACTGGCCCTTTGGGCACTGGAGCTGCCTTACCAACTGCTCTTGTTTGGGAGCTCTGTGGTGGAGATGGTGCTGTGTCAATAGGAACTGGGTTACTATCTGCTGGGGTTGGGGTTAGATTGGGTGAAGCTGGTTCTCTGTCCATCGCAGTAGGGGTACAATCTGCGAGAGTTTGGGTTATGTGTGGTAGGGCTGGTTCTCGTGCATGTACAACCGGGTTGCTATCTCCACCAAGAGGTAGCACTGTTTTATTTCAAGACCGTGTTTTTAGTCCGCTAGATACTGGCATCACCCGCTCCAATTCAAATGGCTGATAAACAGGAAACATAGTTGAATGTATAGACATTGTATGAGAGACAGATGCAATAGATAGTGTGGAAAAAAGAGGACATGAAATAGTTGACATGTATATTGTTTAACTAAAACGGATAGCATGGCATAATTTCACATATATGATGTCTATCTAAACTGGATAGCATAGCATAACATAATTCAAAGATATGATGAATAACTAAACAGGATCGCATGACATAATTCACCTACATGTTATCTAAGTAATCAGGATCGCATCATTTAATTCACATATGTGATTTATATGCTAAACAGAGGGCATTAGATATGATGTCTGAACTAAGAACATTGTGTTGAATATTGTGTATATGATGTCTAAACTATGAAATGCAAGACACCATATGCATGATATGAGCAGTATAACCGTGCCAAGTTAGAGCATATACCTCGGTGGGGGAATAGGACTGGTCATCTATCTCTGAGTCCATCTCTAAGGAGCTATCGGGACCCAACAAGAGGTCTGCTTTGACAGGTAGCACTGTCTGCTCTGAAGGCCTTCTTTTCACTCCAGATTTTTCAATGTCCCACCCAAATGGCTGATTCACAGGAAGAGTAGTTTAATGTACAAACATTGTCGACAAATGGAAATGTAATGAAGAAAAGGATGGGGAAGATATCATTCAAATATATGATGCTTGGTTAAACAGGATGTCATTGCACATTTCACATATATTATGGCTGGCTAAAAGACATGAGACTGCATAATTCCCATATATGATATAGAAACTAAACAGGTGGCATTACATAACATGTCTAAACTAAGCAAATGACATATATGATGTCAAAAGTAGGCACTGCAAGGCAACATATGCATGATATGACTAACATCATCATGCCAAGGTAGAGCAAACACCTTGGGGGGGGGTAAATAGGAGTGGTCAGCGGCGTCTGAATCCGCCTCAGAACAGATATCTTCCTCTGGATTACAATCTGGAGAGGGGTGGGGAGGGTTTGCCATTGAACCCACCATGGAGCGATGTCTGCATGACATTGTATTGCCGCGCAAAACTCTTCTCTTTTTCTCTACATGTTCAGCATGACTGTGTACAATATCTGACATGCATACGAAAAAATATGGTGAGATTATGTAAGGAGAGCATGCAGAAATTTAGAGTGATGGTAACAACCAATGGATGGATCCAAAAATGATGATAGCAGGCTGATGATTGCTTTAATTTAATAAAAAGGCAGATGATGATTGCTTTACTATTTGTTTCCCACCCAAGATGAACACCATAGGCATACCCTAGGTGAACCAGATATTAGACAGAGATACTATTCATTGCTTCCTCGATATGAGCCCCACAACTAATTTAGAACTCAAGTTTGAACATAATTTGGACCTGACTTGGAGTCCAAGAGGTGAATAGGATGATAAAGTAGCAGGTAATTTTAAGCAATGCATAACATAAGCAGAAAAAAAGAGTGCGACCTCTCTTGTGGACCCGTGTACTCCTCAGGTTCATCTGCTGAGTCGATGATGGTGATGCCGTTGCGGTGGGTGCCGGCGGCAGGGGAGGAGATCTGAGGCGGCGAAAGACGGTCAGGAGTCATGATGTCTGGTTTGGTGGATGTTTCTGTCAATGGAGCAGCTCATGTGAGGTGGACGACGTCGCGGCAGGAGCAGGACAAACCACACAAAGTTCCCTTCGACACCTACTTGTAAATGAAGTAATTCTGTAAGGGCTCATTTGGCTTGCATGATTCTAAAAACGCAGGGATAGGAAAAACACCGGAATAGGATAGGAATGCACATGGTAAACAGAGCATTTGTAAACACAGGATTTCTATCAACTTGGGTGTTTGGTTTACAGGAATTGGAAGAGCAGAGGAATGCAAAGAAACATGGCCAAAATAAAGTGAAACCATATGAAAGCGTGTATAGTTAGAATGTTATTCTGCCACTAATGCACTTGGTCTTGTTTTCATGCATAGGATTTTGAAAAGTAGGTCCAGGTGGATGTTTTGCTTCATTCCTTTCAACAAAATGCATGAATAATTGAATAGTAGAGTGCCATTGGAAAATTCCCTATTGCTATGTTTTTCCGTTGAACAAAAATAGCCCTAATAGATCGACATGAATGTATAGTAATAAGTGATGCAACAAGTGTACAACCTCTTTGCCGTAGCCGTGTCGACCTCAGCATCATTGGGTTGGTCGCTGAAGCAGTTGAGGCAGAGGTGGCTGTCGGAGGTGTGGATGAAGATCTGAGGAATCTGTAGACGGCGTCCATGGCACTGCTCTGTTGTGATGGATCGTTCTGTCGTTGGAGCAGCTCCGGTGATCCGTAAGACGTCAAGGCTGAAGGAGCACAAGGCAGACATCGTCAATCTCAAGTGGGATTCTAATAGCATCTCCAATAGATGATGTAAAATAGATGTAAAATTTACATCAGCAAAAACCACCTGACTACAACAGATGAGGTAAAAACTGTTGACTCTGAACTTAACTGTCGAAACTGAAATTTACTGTGGAATCTGAATGTTACTGTCAAAGCTGAACGCAATGGTAGCAGAGAGGCACTTGACATGTAGTTCAGGGAGGGCCTGCAGTTCATCTTCAACCTGCACCCCCCTGAGCCGCCAGCCACCACCGTCCAAACTGCCGGCCCCAGCGCCACCTCGCCGCCCCGAAAAAACTCCCCACCGCTGGTCCGCCGCCGCCCCGGCCAACCCTCTAGGCCCCCGCCCCCACCCTGAACCCTAAGATAGATAGTGGGGTACCTCTCCGGCGAGCCCCCGTCCCCGCTGCGGGTGGTTCTTCCTTAACTCCTGCGAGCCCCCCACCCCTTGAAAATCGACTGACCCAAAAGTCGATTAAGTCGACTGAAGTGTAGCTAAATCAGAGCAGAGCAGCAACACGGGCAAGTGAGCGAGAGCCGGAGCAGCAACAGCTGGGCGAGCGAGCGATCGAGCGAGAGCCGGAGCAGCAGCAGCAGCGCGAGCGAGCGAGAGCCGGAGCAGCAGCAACAGATCCGGCTGGTATGGACGCCGCCGCCGAAGGGGCCTCGCACTAGGGGAGAGCCGTCGTGGAGATGTCGCCCGCGGCGCTGGCTTCAAGGTAGCCGCTCCATGGGGGTGCGGGATGGAGCACCGTCGGCGCCGGGAGGTCGAGTTAAGGAGAAGGTGCTATGCGATGAGTGTACAACCTCTTTGGTGGCGCCGAGTAGGCCTTGACTTCGTCCGGGAGTCGGTGAGGATGCTGCTGTTCCGGTGGAGCAGGTTAAGGCGGCGCTGTGGGGATGGAGCAGCCACGATAGACGAGGCGATCGTCGGAGCAGCTCCTTGGAGGTGGAGGACGGGGCGGCTGAACCGGCGGGACGACGAGATGGACGACGGATCCTCATCCGGGGAGGTGGACGACGGACATCGAGCTGTTGCGGTGGACGACGTCGTCGGGGAAGAGGCTCCGGCTGGGCAGCGGTGAGGTGGCAAACGGAGGAGGGTGGGGTTACGCAGTTGGAGCGGAGAGGTTATGGCGGCCTGGGATTTCGAATGGCAAAAAGGAGGCGATGGGAGGGGGTGAACCATGACTTAGGGACGCGCTTGTCCAAAATGTAGGGTGTGTTACAAAAGTACCCCCCACCGATTTGAACTAGTGGCCCTTTTGGCTCAGGGTTAGAAGGGGGATTTCGCGTGTCGGGATTTGGCAGCTGGAGGGAGTTTTCGCACGTGTTGTAATTTCGGGATAGCAAGTCGCGGGTTGTGAAGGCGCCACTTTTGGGAGCACGATATCTGAATTTTCAGGATATAACAAGGCGCGGGTTAAATTTTAGGGACAAGCCTAACGTGTAATATTGTACTTGTACGTACCAAATCAATTCGCACTTCCCTCAACCAAAAACAAAACGAAAAAATATAACTATTCACACCACACAAAGAGAGAGTCTTGCCCCGTTTTACTAAAAAAATGCTATTCAAAGCTACTCACTCCTTCCATCTATATAGGGCCTAATGCGTTTTTTGATGCTAACTTTGACCAAATATTAGAGCAATAATATATGGCATGCAACTTACACAAAGCACACCGTTAAATTTGTCTATGAAAGGTTCTTTCAATGATATAATTTTCACATTGTGCATGTCATGTACTATTAATCTTGTCAATAGTCAAAGGCGGTCTTAAAAACCGCATTACGCCCTATATAGATGGAAGGAGGGAGTATGAATCCATGTTATGTCCAATTAAATTTTTTTGCTTGCTGTATAATGCATGTAACCTACTCATACCAACATGTTAGTGCATTCCAAATGTCTATACTACCGCTACAATTCGAACTGAATTTGAATTCGTTTCTCTATTTCAATAAGAATGTACAATCATGATTGTTGCCAACTTCAACCATCATTCGTGTATTACCTTAATAACACACCACATGATTACTATAGAGATAGATATGAACTATGTGTACTACATGAACTCGAATTCTATTTTTTGAATACACTTGATGTTGATTCCAAATAATAGTACATTTGATGTACTAACTATATATTCATAATCTAAACCATGTTCCATACGTACACCATGTTTATCACACATAGTATAGTGCCCCGCCCCCTACATTATGACAAGTATTTAGACCTGAGCTGCAAAAGCCACACATTAGCCCAAATTATGATCAATGTTCTATATATTATACGTAGTACTAGCAAGATGCCCATGCGTTCCACAGAACATCAACATGATCAAGGGGAGGCCTAATTTGCAAATATGGAGAGGGGTGTGGGTATCTTTTTTCAAAATTGCCATAGTTTCCTTCCTATCCGTCAGATATAAATCGGACGGCCTATATTGCAGGATGGCAGGCACACCATCATCAACAACTCCGTTTTTTATAAGAGTAGAGATAAAATATATTATATGTAGTATAACATGTTCATAACCACACCATGTGTATCACCGTTATATATATTCACACATGCGTCGGTTTAAAACACTATGATAAATTCTTCAAATATCCGAATTCGCTTTTTATAATGAAGTATGATCTCTATTCGTATTTTACACCCACACAATCCTCTTATCTTTGTAGCTAGCGCTAACTTTCTCTCGTGCATGCACACGCCCGCATCCCTCTCACCCTCCCTCAGCATTCTGTAGCTCCATCGCGCAAATTCGTCTTTTCACTTTAGGTCGTTCACCCACGGTGTGTGTAGGCCCCCAGCTCCTTCTTTACGGCACACATCGATCGATATGCCTCTCTAGCCAGGTGTGCCTAGCACAAACACAAGCTTCCCCTCTTCTCTTATCACCGTCCATGCCTCACTCCCACCACTCTTTTCATCGATCTGGTACTCGCACACTCCTTCCCGCTCGATATACTATGACTCTCGCACCACCTCCTAGATGCATCCCTCTCTCTCTATCCTTCTCACCGTGCCTCATTTGCTTCTAACACACACATGCATGTATACCGGTTGATCTCCCAACATATACCTAGGTCAAATTTAACTATTCCCCCCCATCGATCGACGTACCACACAAGTTATGTCTCTCCTTTCTCTGACAAAGGACGATTGATCTTCCTATGTAGTTATGTCTGCTTACCACAGCCTTATCGTCCCCCCTCATCATTCGTGCATGCCTCCTGACCCGTCTCTCACACGCACGTGCACAGACAGGCAGCCATCCCCTCTCTTATTGATATTGCAGGCGTGCCCTCCTGTTGTCTAGCAAGCCTATCCCACCATTTGTTAGAAGCAACTCCACTACCACCCCCTCCAACACTCTAGCTCTGTCTCTCTCCCAACCTTATTCCTCTCCTACACATATGCATAAATGCCGATCGATCTCCCTTAATACATGAGGTAGATCGATCTCCCTTAATACATGAGGTAGGCCTCTCTCCTCCTCCACACATATAGAAGCCATTGTACCTCTATAGTTAATTAGGCCTCCCTCCCCCCTCCCACCACACACCGATAGTAGAGCGTTGTAGGTAGGTATCCATGCCACAGAGACAAACTGCACCTGTCCCCTCTCACGTTCCAGTAGGCCAGCCACTCTATATCTTTGACGTGGGCACACACAAATTCAAAGGCACTCTTTATCGATTGCGCGCGCGCACACACACACACACATCATCCCTCTCTTCGATTCTATGGACACCTCAAGCTGATGATACCTCCACTCTCTTCTCGTGGATCGCCCCCTCTATATATATGATATATCCAGGACTCTATTTCACACACATTGCATATGTTACATTTTTTGATTGACCCCCCTCCCCCCCAAAAAACTCTCACGAACCCACACACTATATCTCTCTATGTTTGTATCTCTCTCACACAACCCCACGTAGGTGGTGTACGTATACAAGAAGAGAATAGGTGCACCATGCACATACTCACGCTTCGTGCCCAGCCACACCCGCGCGGGTACATGATGGAGCTCATTTCTGTACGAAATGGCAGCCCACGTGCTAATTTGAACACGTGTAGCGGTTGTTTACCTACGGAGGTCGTGTACCACGCGTGCATGAAACAAAGTTCGACTTGATGCGTTGGCGCGTTATGTTTAAATAAAGTTATATCGCTCAATGGCACGTACACAGAATATAAAACGATTTTTATGGAGAAAAAGGTAGTCTGCTCCACTATATACAATGGAGCCTGCCTGCCTGGTTTGTCTCTCTTCAGAGTATCTCACACAAGGCTGCGGTGGCCCCTCTCTCTCTCTCACTGTTGGTCACTGATCCGGCTGCATCCCATCCGCCGGCGGAAAGGGAGGACGCGCATCGTTTCTCCGTTCGACGGCGCCGAGGTAGCATGTCCGGATCTGCGGTACACGCCGTTCTCTCTGACCAAGCTCCGGTGCAGTAGGGCCTACGCCACCTGCTCGCTACCGCAGTATGGGCAGATTCCGCCTGCCGCCGCTCACCTAGTTACATCCCGATGACCTCCAGGTATCCCCTCCGGCCATGCTCCACTGCCCGTCTTCCCACGTCGTTGCATGTGGATCTTCCATAGTTCTTTGCCCAAAACGTAGCTCGTCCGGCGTACTTTCCATATTGCAATCTCATCCTCACACCGTTTTAGACAAACACAACCGTGTTGTTATCTTCCCTTAGGACAAGGAATATGCTTCTTTTTTGTCGTCGCCGTCATCAACTGTTATTGGCCAGTAATTGTTTCCTTTCTACCTCTTTTTTGCAAACAGGGCTATCCATTTCACCTCGTTGCTATTGCGACCTTTTGGTGAACTGCACAAATCACTTTTTTTCTTAAGAGTGTTTTGTGCAGTTCTACCAAAATGTCACACGGGCAACGTCTCTACATTTCAGTGTGACTGCACAAAGAGAGATTGGTTTTGCTCTATCCTCCTCATCCAACTCTGAGCCTAATCTTCTCCAACTAGTTAGTCTTAAGAGAGACTGCAAAGGTGACCGGCTTCTATTTGTGTGTTTATTGTTTCATCAGTAGTCCTCTATTATCGTAATCACACTTAATATCTTTGGAATAGGGACGCTCAGCTCTATTTTAGTGGAACTGCACAAAATGATCGGAATGTTGCATGCTCCAGACAGCTACTTTTTTTCCCAACATGCCTTGTTGATTTAGACAGAGCTGGGGGGATGTTGCTGCCAATGAAAGCATGGATCAATTTTAATTTAACAGCTTCTCACAACTTTGTCTTTAGTTGTGATGTAAATATTAGCTCTGATTTGCTAATAATTGAGATGCATTAGCAAGGAAGTTAGTTTTTTATTGTTTCCGAAAGAGCATCGATGGCAAGACACACGAAACAAAAGCTGAAAGCTCACACCATTGTAGAATTTCATGTCGCTGGAAAATTATTTGTATAGTACGTCAATTATGTAAACAAATGCTGGAAGCTTGATAGCATTGCCAGAAGCCTCTTCGGCATCCGGGTCCATGTGCCATGCACAAAATTATATTCCTTCGTTCCTAAATATTTCTATTTTTACAAATTTCAAATGGGCATATTTTAGAGTGTAGATTCACTCATTTTGCTTCGTATGTGTACTCCCTCCGTTCCTAAATATTTGTCTTTCTAGAGATTTCAACAAGTGACTACATACGGAGCAAAATGAGTGAATCTACACTCTAAAATATGTCTATATACATCCGTATGTAGTAGTCCATTTGAATCTCTAAAAAGAAAAATATTTCAGTAGTCACTCGTTGAAATCTCTAGAAAGACAAATACTCTAGAGTATATTTAAGAACCGAGGGGGTAGTGCACAGCCGCATGGGAGACTCAGCCCGGTCGTTGCGCCCCATTAATAGTGAGTAATGAGCAGTCAAATCATAAGCCCCACCTTTCCCACTATAAGTTGCTCGGAAGAAGCAACCATCAATACGCTCTTCTTTGAATCCGCTCATACTACTCCATCCGTCACTGTTTATAGAGCGCGCTTCAGAAAAAGAAAAAATCTCTAGGACCAAGGCGACTAGCGATCGGCCTGAAAAATAGCATTGGTAGTTATAGCACGGCGTCTATTACTAGAGGAAATAATGCATACACACATGCATGCAGTGCTTCCACACCGGGTACACACATACATGCACTTACTCCACTCCATAGTACATCGAGAGAAAATTGTGGACTTGATTGCGGTTACCACGCCCTAATTAATTGAGCATTAAACCAAACGCATCTAAAGTCTCTCTGGTGGTGGAAATGCATTGAGAGAAATGCATCATAATGAAGCGCGCCCTGTAAACTGTGACGGAGGGAGGAGAAGTATGAAGGTGCAAAACCAAGTACACGTATGGCCAGTCGGTCAACGCACCTCCTCTTGGCATATCACTGACATGTGGGATCGGAGTGTGAGCAAACCGATCTCAATTGACGGCAAAATGGCCAACCCGCCGTTCCTTGAGAGAGACGAGGAGCGAGAACACACAAACGGGCTCACACGGAGGCCAAGATATATTCGAGCATGGTTGATCGATATCATCATTACATGTTGGGCTGCCGTTTTCCGCCCTTCTCCGGAATAAATGTGTACTTTATCAGATATTAAAAAAAATAAGAGTACAGAGGCTCCACCATGCGGTTCTAGTAGTTGTACTACTCGTACTACTAAACCTTGCGCTTGGCTCTTCGCCTCTTCGTGAAGTCGAACAATGATGGTACTCCGCATGTTCAGTACTATAGTGTATGCCTCTGGCAATCTGACACCGAATGAACTGATACATGTCCACCGCCTGGGCGAGGGTACGTTGCATTAGTCAAAAGGCGTAAGCGAGCTTCACCTTATCATGCAAGCTTCTCCTCGTTCTGCGAGTTGATGGGACACACCAAAAAGTAGTGCTAGTCCATACGCCCTCCTTTTCGGTTAATATGGCTTAATATTTTTTGCGGGTAAATGAGAGAGCTTTATTCATATATAAGCATTCTTAGGACGATCAGCCAAGACACTGGTCACTAGGAAGCGAGGTACCCCGCAAAAAAGAAGTAGGAAGCGAGGTGTTTCATCAAGCCAGCTCTCGGCCACATTCAAAGTGCAGCAAGCACGGTTCGCACAAAGATACGCCGCAAGGTTTGCTGACCTGTTTACATGCTGAATAACAAAAAAAGAGGAAATATTACCGAGCGCTCCTATTTGTAACAGGATATGAGCCAGAATTAAGCGAGAATTGTGGCGAGTGTTCCATGCAATCAACTTCCATTATCACATGCGAGAACCCTCGAAGAGAACCAAATGTGTTGAAGATTGCTTTATCACATTTTAAAAATATTATAAGAGTGCAAACGCTCCTCCGTCCGGTTCGTAGTACTAGTATAGTACATACCTCTATAGACTATAGTAGTAGTAGTAGTAGTACTAGTAAACTTTGCGCTTGGCTGTTCGCCTCTTCGGGAAGTCGAACAATAATAGTACTAGTATAGTGTATGCTTCTGGCAATCTGACACCAAATTAGCTGTTGCACGTCCACCGCCTGAGCGAGGGAGAGCTTGCATTAGTCAAAAGTTTCTCCTTGTCCTGTGAGCCACCGCGCACAAGCTTCTCCCGTCCTGTAAGCTTCTCCTCGTTCGGCAAGTTGATGGGACACAACAAAGTAATGCTAGTCCATACTGCCTCCTTTCCGGTTAATATGGCTTAATTTTAAATGAGATAAATACACTGTCTGTCACTGTATATTTGTAAAAATACGGTCAGTGGACTTCATAATACGCTCATTGCACTCAATATATACATTTTCCTGTGTTTATACGGTCACTAGCTCATCCTGGCTGAGTATGTGTGTGCATGCACGTGTAGGTTGAGCACTTGAGCGTGACCGTGTGTGTTCCGTTGTGTGCTCGGACATGCATGCATCAGGGCATCGCGCGCGTTTTTGCGTCCATGTGTACGTGTGACTGTTGCATACATGTAGGGGGAGTACGTGTAGGGGCCACTAAAGGAGCAGCCAAATCACACAGTAAGTTAGTCGGAAGAAGCAACCATCATTTCACTCTTCAATGACACGTACACAATATAAAATGGTTGATATGGAGAGAAAAAGAAAACCACTATATATACACTAGCAGGAGCCTAAGCATAGAACGATGGTGGCCACACCGCTGGTCACATATCCGGCCTGATCCCGCAGCTAGGGGAAGGGAACAATGTTCTGCGTAGACGCGGTCGACATCGGCGAGGGAGAAAATCCACAGTCGGTGCGTCCCAATCGGGGGTCACCGCGGTATGGGCCGATGCCGCGTCCCAACCGCCCTTCTAGCTACAGCCCGACGTCCCAGCTAGTCCATCTTCCTTTTGGAGCCGGCTTGCTCCACTGCCGCAGCTTCCCACGTAGCTCCATCTCCATGTCGATCTTTCTCTATTTCTACCGGCTTCTACTTGTGATGAGTTTATGTCTCATGAACTAGTGCCAGTACTATTATTCCAATCACACTTCTTCAATATCTTTGCCATCAGGGATGCTCAGCTCGATTTTAGTGGAACTGCACAAAAGCATCGTATGATCTGAGGGTGCCAGCCATCTTTCCTTCGACAGGTTCTACCTGGCCAGGAAATTAAATCATGTTTAGGGTTTAGGGTTTAAGTCGTAGTGACCCCATCAGTAGTTTTTGTTTCGTACACGCTCTCACAATTTTTGTCTTTAGTTGTGAAGTAAATATTGGCTATGATCTGTGAATCATTAAGATGCATCAGCATGCATGTTAGTTTTCCTTTGTATTTGATGGAATTGTGTAACGGGGCAACCTTGGAGTAGGAATGAAAATGGAGTGGAAAGTTTCCGTTTTTCCGGAGAAAAAATGGAAACCGAGAGAAACCAACGTTTCGTTTCGTTGGATCGCGCCATCGAGCAAAACCAACGTTTAAATAACGTCTGTCGCGTTCGTATCTCACCGTCCTCCACGGCTCGACCCCACATGGTCGCTCGGCATGCTACTCACCGCAAACCGATTATACAATAACTTTCCCGCCTGCTTGTTGATGGATCGCGCCATGGAGTACTAGTACTACTGGAAGAGATTGACGAGTTGGGGGAGGACAGCTAGCTATAGCACGGACTCCCAAGAACTTCTTAAATGCATGTTGTGGCCGGCTATTGCAACCTTTGAACGCGGAGCAGTCGCGTGCACCAGGAAGCTCTCTCCTCACCGGTGGTCATAGATCCGGCCGAATCCCGTCCGCTCCGGGAGGTGAGGAGGTGCAGCGTTGATGTTGTCGCCGTCGGCGATGGAGGAACCGATGCGCACCGTCCTCTCGGAGCCGGCGCTGGCGTGGACGAAGGTCCTCCGCGCCCTTGTTCGCTGCCGTCGTGTGGGCAGATCCCGCCCGCCCGCCTAAGCGACATCTCGCCCACCTGAGGTATAACTTCTTGTACTGGTCCAGGTCCCCAGGTCGCTGCATGCAGGTTTTCTTCTATGCGACTACTCCCCAGCTCCCCATGTATAGTAGCTAGGGTTCATCGGCTGGTCCAACATCACCTACTATTATAGAGGAAATGCCACTCGAAAAGTTGTCCTGATTTATGCCTCAGTGTGGAGGTATACATGTTGTTTCGACAAAAAGAACATGGTGGTTGTGCGGTCATTGTCCATATGCTCCTATTGCTGCTGCTAATCTAATACTATCACTAGTTAAATGAAGAAATGCTTTTTTTCTCGGGTATCCTGGTTTAGTTCCCATCAAGATAATCATGATGCTTTTGTTTGTTGGTGTACTTTTCATAATTCTTATTGACAATTGAGATGTCGTTGTTAATCTTGTAAAACAAAGTAACAACACTATATCCCTTTTTTATATTTTTGGAAACAGCGATGCGTATCTCCATACCCGGGCATGTCTTCCTCAATTTTAGTGGAAGTGCACAAAATTGGATGGCCATTGTTGTTCCGCCTCACTGTCCTCTGCCACATGGTTCTTCCTTCCTCGAGTTTGATTACTGAGAAGAAACAGACCACAGTGAGGATTTGTCAAACTTCATAGGTGCCTCACCCAAACTTGATGCCAAATGGATGATGCATCACCATGATGACCTATCGATGCTCATGGTTGCGTCGGCTGGTGAAGCTGATCGATTTTCAATGAAAAACAAGATGTCTTCCATCAGTGCTCTTTGCTTGTTACCCACAAAGATGATATCCTTTGTCAGGTCACCTTGGTTGCGTTGGAGACGCAGTCATCTTTCACGTTGGTGCAATTTTATCACACAATTGGCTATGCACCAAATGTTTCCTCGAAGAAGGATCGACGTTGGTACTAAGAGCATAAGTTTTGTATTGATTTCTAAGCCTTCTCACAACTTTGTCTCCAGCTCCCCTGTAATTTTATTTGTCCAGCTATTAACTTTGATTAAAAAAATGGTGTGGACTAAAAACCAGCCCGGATGGACGTAGTAGCCCTCCATTTTTATTTACTCCGCATATTAGATTTGACTGAAGTCAGACTTTGTAAAGTTTGACCAAGTTTAGGCCGAACACAACAAACCATAATTATTAGAGAGGGCAAACTGTACATACTCTCAAACCTTTCCGATAATTGAAATTAAAATTCTTTATTTGTACACACTCTCACACGTTTCCGATAATTTGGCGCATGTGTGGTTGTTCACTTAAGGGAGGGTAGTGTACCGCACGTGAAGGACAGGAAGTGCGACCAGGACGCGTGGATCGTTAGTTCATCGGAAGTACTCCCTCCGTTCCTAAATATTTGTCTTTCAAGTGGTTTGAAATGGACTACCACATACGGATGTATATAGACATTTTTTACAGTGTAGATTCACTCATTTTGCTCCGTATGTAGTCATTTGTTGAAATCTCTAGAAAGACAAATATTTAGGAACAGAGGGAGTAGTAGTTTTCTTCACTGGTACGTTAAATAAAGAGTTTCATTTCGTACTTACACAATTTAAAACGATTGTTATGGAGAGAATAAGAAAACCACTCCACTATATATTAGTCGTATACACGAGTACTATATGGACGCAACTTCATTGACTTTAGTGCACCTGCCTTTGGGTTTATGACAGGTGGGCCCAAAATGTGGCTGGCCCACCTGTCATACAGCCAAAAGCAGGTGCAGTTAAGGCACCGGAGCTCAGTCCGTACTATAGTATATATATAAGCTGGAGCCTCAGCGCTTGTTCGCTAGGGTTTGCACTCTCCACACTCTCGCCGCACTACATATATATATACACGCTGGAGGCTCAGCGTTCCTTTGCTAGGGTTTGCTATATTCACAGTCTCTCACCCTCTTCACCAGATCTAAACAAGACTGCGTTGTGGCCTCTGTCTCTCTCACCCCCCTCACAGCTGGCGAAGGAGGTGTCCGGATCCCGTCGCACCGGGAAGGGGAGGAGGTGCAGCGTTCACTCTATCGCCTTCGGCGAGGGAGGCAATCCACTGCCGGCTGCGCTTTTCTCTTTCACCCAGCGCCTGTGCGGGAGGGCCACCGACCCCTTCTTCCTCGCTGCGTACGTAGTGTGGGCAGATCCGACCTCCCGCCGCACGCCTTGCCACATCCCGACGACCCTAAGGTATAAGTTTCTTTGAAACCGTCATTGGTCTAGCTGCATGCGGATCTTTTTCGATTCTGTAGTCGAATCTAGGTCTTGGTTCAAAGAGGAAAGAAGGGTGCGGTGGGGTGGAGCATGAATCTAGGACGTGGTTCAATGAGGAAAGGAGGGAGGGAAAGTAGTATAGACTAGCTATCCAGCCGCTTTGTTGGTCGAAAAGGGAAAAAGGGGGTAACCCAGTACACACATCTGTAAGGAACCGAACTCTTTGTTGAAAAGGGAAAGAAACTGGGGGGTCGGGTAGTTTGTGCAGGACTAGATTTGCTGCCCTCACATAGGAAAAAGTTTCAAAGAGAACAAATATGGGACCAACGCAGATATGCTGCTTGGCTACATACTCTGCATCACCCATTTATACGTGTGGACGCACATGGTGCTGGCATGTCCCATGTCCCATCCACATGATCGTGCAGTGTGTTTTGAGATGTTGTGCTACTTGTATTGGTACTGTTTTAAATAAATGTTGAATTGAAGCTATTGTATTGCTCTCTTTTCCCATTAAGTAGGGAACAAAAATGGTACCAACCCAGACATGATGCTTGTTGCTTTGTTACAACAAACTCTGCATCACCCCCTTTATAAGTAGATGGAAGCACATGGTGTTGTTGCGCCCACTCGCCCCTGGAACTGTTTATGCTTTTTCTTAATCTAATGCTGATGGTAAAATTAAGCAATGCCACTCTCAGAATTAACTACTGAACTATTTTAAGAGAATTTCTCTGTTAATATGAATCAATGCAACCGTTTTAGAAATGCTACTGTCCTATACTTTGTTTTCCATCAAGATAAGGTAGATGCTTCTTTTTGTGGCCGCATGTTTCATCCTCCTTTATTGGCAGTAATTGTTTCCTTTTTTGCCTCTGTTAAATCAGGGATATCTATTCAACTTGTTGCTATAGCAAACTTAAATGTCACACCGGCGACTTTACTTGATTTCAGTGCAACTGCACAAAACGAGATTGGATTTCCTATTCGTGTTGGCAGATTCGTACGTGATCTTGTGTGCGTCATGACAGGTTGGTACTTGCCTTCATCCACATGATCGTGCAGTGTGTTTTGAGATGTTGTGCTACTTGTATTGGTACTGTTTTAAATAAATGTTGAATTGAAGCTATTGTATTGCTGTCTTTTCCCATTAAGTAGTGAACAAAAATGGGACCAACCCAGACATTATGCTTGTTGCTTTGTTACAACAAACTCTGCATCACCCCCTTTATAAGTAGATGGAAGCACATGTTGTTGTTGCGCCCACTCTCCCCTGGAACTGTTTATGCTTTTTGTTAATCTAATGCCGCTGGTAAAATTAAGCAATGCCACTCTCAGAATTAACTACTGAATCTTATTTCAAAACTGCAACACTTGTTAGGGATTGGCGGGATTACCATTTTTGTGGCCGCATGTTTCATCCTCCTTTATTGGCCAGTAATTGATTCCTTTTTTGCCTCTGTTAAAACAGGGATATCTATTCAACTTGTTGCTATTGCGACATTTTGCTTCGCTTAATTTTGGTGGAACTGCACAAAATGAGACCGGATTTCCATATATGTGTTGAGATCTCTTTTAGATCTTCCTCAGGAGTTGTTTCAAATCTTGGTCTTGAAAGGTCAGTACCTACTTTCCTCAGAATTAACTACTGAATCTTAGTTCAAAACTGCAACACTTGTTAGGGATCGGCGGGAGTACCATTTCTGTTAGGGATCGGCCGGAGTACATGTTTAAGAAATGTATTGTTCAGATAATGTCTCTGTTATTATATATCAGTTACAGTGTTTTACAAATGGTACTATCCTGCTTTGTAGTTCTTTCTACATGTTTAACCAAGGTATTGTTAAGATAATGTCTCTGTTAAAATGAATCAGTCGCATTGTTTTAGGAATGATACTTTTCTGCTTTGTCGTTCTTTATACATGTTGAAACAAGGCATTGTTAAGATAATGTCTCAGTTAATATGAATGAATCACACTGATTGAGAATTGCTACTCTCCTGCTTTGTTTCCCATTAAGATAAGGTAGATCAGTAGATGTTTTTCTTCTGGGAGTACAAGTCATCAACCGTTATTTCTCAGTAATTGTTTCCCTTATACCTATTGTTGCTTACAGGGATATCAAAATTAAAGCTCGGTTTTATTCCGACTTTGATTTTAGTTGAACTGCACAAAAGGAGCCAATGTGTCTAAGGCAAACTGCTGCATTAGTGGGTCCAGTTGGTCTTACCACTTTGCAGAAAGAAGCAGTCACTGTTTGCGCTACATTACACAAGGAATGATCGAGAAGCTTTACAGAGTATTAGTAGACGCTGGTGACATGACTAGTCTGCAGAGAGCATAGGAAACTCTACAACACGTGGAGTGCACTGGGCAAAAAGTGCCCAAACAAGTACAGGAAGCCAGGACAGGACTCCAAATCTGTCAATGTCATTCTAAGCAACAATGATGGGGCATCTGGGTATGGTAATCTGTTTACCGTACTTTCAGTTTGTTAGTCCACCGATTGGTGGGTTGACACTGGGGCCAATATTCATGTGTGTGCTGCTGTGTCTTTGTTTTCTTGCAGCATATAAATACGATATCCACAGGGATGCTCAGCTTGATTTTAGTGGAACTGCACAAAATGTCCAGATGGTTTGTGTCCTCCATAATACTTCATCATGCACAATACATCGAATGGTTCTCTAATCATTCGTCGTCACCTTGAGCCACCGGACTATATGTTTGAATGGTGCTGCCAGCGTCGGCCATTAAGAAGGGTAAGAAGAAAGACAAAAAGAGAGATGGCTGCTTTACTTGTGGTTCGGAGGAACACTGGGCAAACAAGTGCCCAAACAAGTACCAAGAAGCCAGGACAGGACTCCAAGTCTGTCAATGTCACTCTAAGCAACAATGATGGGGCATCTGGGTATGGTAATCTGTTTACCGTACTTTCAGTTTGTTAGTCCACCGATTGGTGGGTTGACACTGGGGCCAATATTCATGTGTGTGCTGATGTGTCTTTGTTTTCTGGCAGCATATAAATACGAAATCCACAGGGATGCTCAGCTTGATTTTAGTGGAACTGCACAAAATGTTCAGATGGTTCGTGTCCTCCATAATACTTCATCATGCACAATACATCGAATGGTTCTCTAATCATTCGTCGTCACCTTGAGCCACCGGACTATCAGATGACAAACTGATGACAAACCCTGCCCGTTCCACAATCATAGGCATTACATATTTTGAATGGGAAAAGCTTGTCAAAGTTGACATTAGTTTAATATATTGGAATTGGAAAACCTTGTCAATTTTTGCTCATTGATGTTAGCCAGAAGACATGCATTTGATATTTTTGAGTGGGACGCCCTTTGCTGTGAGCAACGTCGATCGTTTTTTCCTATTCCTGTCTTCAGTTCAGAAGTAAATATTTACTCTGCTGAGATGCATAGTCACATGAATGTTGACTTATGTAAGATATTTTAAGAGTTTGTTCTGAATATTGTCTATGTAATGCCAGGCCTTGTGTTTGATTGCAAAGTTGAGCTTGGAATGTTGTGGCATGCGGCATCACGAGCTGTTCACCGTGCCTCCTGAGAATAATGCTTCGTATTGTTTTGCATGTCGATCTAATGCCAGTGATTTGCTTGTTAGGAAGATCATCCTCTTCTGTTGTTTCCGTGCTTAAGAAGTTCATCGTCTTATGTTTCATTCATAGCCTATACGACAAGTCGGGTAGGTTAGACGTGAAACCATATGATCTTCCGACCAACTCATCATCTTAGGCTGTGATTGGATCGTCGTTTTCCAACCAAAACCGCTTGTAAAACTGACGCTTGTAAATAAAAGCAGATGGTCTCGGGCGAAGCGCTTGGTTGGTCGATTTCGACTAGTAAAATATACACTGGTCTCTCAAATTACACGCGTAACCCGCCGGTTTTACTTACAGACCTCGGGCCCTCGGTTTCATTACGCTTGTATTTTACGCATTGTTTCCGATGATGAGTAAATTACACTTGTATCTTAATACATGTGTGAAATAAACCAGAGCTCCCAAGCGCGGCCTTACCGTTTCATGCCGTCTCAGTCTCTCGAAGGTGCTCATAGGTGTCCGATGATCCTGGCTTCCTGAATGAGCAGCGGGCGCTGTATCAGACCATCCGTAGGGCCCGTGAGGCCCTCTCCGTCATCCTTCGAGTTGTTGCGCTCGCCGTGGCGCCGAGCATTGTTAACATGGTCAATGAACATGAGGATTCAGGAGATGACTTTATTTTGACTGGATGACAGTAGGGACCCACTAGGGCCATAGCCGTACGTACGCAAGTGCCTCCTTATTATGTACAACTATATTTTTTTGCTTCCTCCTGGTTTCCTGACATCACGGTCCCACACCATTGTCAACCTATGTAGTCAATATAAACGAGAGAATTGCACAAGGTGCGGCCGACAGCTGGGACCAACCAGCTCGAGCAGTATTTGTGTTTTTGAGGCGTGAGCACTGCAGAGTTTTTCTTGGCGATGTTTTCGTTGTTGTTCAGAGGAGAGCAGGGTATTAACTGGGCGGGCTGTGGCCCGTCTAGCCCAGGACAGATATCCAGCCCAGATATTAATTTTTTTCAAGATGAAAATGGCTAGCCCAGCTATACGTTTTTTGAGGAATACCCAGGCAAGGTCAACTTGTTATTCTCCGCCCCGCTGGGCTGCAAATCTTTCCTAGGAGGGATGCATTAGGCTTAACAGGAAAATGGGCTTTAAAAATAATAAATGGGATGTAATTATAAAAACTGGGCAGTAACTATAAAAAATGCACCAAACACGAAATTAGTTTATAAAATATTATTTATGGATTTTGAAAATCTTAATTTTTAATTGTTGCGCGCGCAATGTTTCGTTAGATTTTTACGTAATACAAATTTATATTTAATCTGACTAGAAATTTCGGGACAAAAATATTTCGGATCCCATCAAAATGTGGGAAATTTTATTGAATTCTGTCTTGAACGGTTGGTTGAAATTATTAATCGTTGTCCTAGCTAGAAAATGGGCTGTACTTTTAACAAACTGTAAATGGGCTGTAGTAAATTCCATTAGAATTCAAAAATTGGCTGTACATTCTTACAAATCGCAAATGGGCTATAAGTTCTCTGCCACACACTTGTGGGCCTACTAAGTTGATGCGTCCCCTAAAAAAAGAAGTTGACGCGTATGCAAGGCTTTGTCAACTTATTATAGTCAACACACGGTTCTAGCAGCAGTGGTCATTGGTGTCCATCCAACGGATGCCGTGCTTCTTCTTCAATCTCGGATATTCTAGCTTCACCCGCCCAAAAAATGATTCCTCCCCTGACATCTGGGGCGCATCGTTTCGGAAGCTGACCTGTGGGCCTACTAAGTTGACGCGTACCAAGGGCTTTGTCAACTTAGTCAATATAAACGATTCTAGCTGCAGTGACCGTACGATGTCTATCCAACGGCCGTAGTGCTTCTTCAACCTCTAGTCTTCTTGCTCCAGCCGCCCAAAGCAGCGCCGGTCGTGCCGCCTGCTCCTGCCTCTCGTGGCCGGCTATGCTGCCGCGGAGGCCTCACCGCCACCTACTACTCCCACCGCTGGCCAGGCCATGCCTCCACTCACCAACACCCCCTGTTATTCTGCGGCGACGACAGCCTCACACCGCAGCCGAACCAGTGAACCCTCGTACTCCTCTTCGTGCGGGCTTCCACTGTCGCGTCTTCCCCGGCTCCGTGTCGTCCCCTTCCTAGGCCTCGCTGTCGTCCACCGCCCTGGTGCTCTCGGCGCGGCGTGGTCAACATGGTCAAGGAACGACTTCCATCGGAAGAGTACTGTACGTGGAGAGGCTGACAGCTGGGTCCACGGCAGCTGCAAGGAAGTGCCTCCTTATTATGCGCAAAATAATTATTCCTGCACCTGACAGCAGGGACCAACCGAATGGGCAACCGTATTTCGTAAAAAAAAGTTCCCCCCCTGACTGCTGGGACCCACCAGCTACATCTTCGCATGCAAGGAAGTGCGTCCGGGCTAAAAAAATGATTCACCCCCCTGACTGCTGGGACCCACCAGCTATATCTTCGCACGCAAGGAAGTGCCTGATAGTCGGGACCCACCTGGTTGAAGTGTACGTAGCATTGTCATTCTGGTCGCGAACGTCTATGTACATACTGGTCGATGCAGAGGCGCGCACGTGTCGTAGTAGAGGCGCACACGTAGCATGTACACGTACGTACAGCGGCAGTGTGCAAGAAAGAAAATACGGCCACATACATACATACAGGCGGGGTCTCGAACGCCTACTCGCGCGTACGTACAGCCAGGGCTCATGTACATGGCTGGGTCGGAACGGAGAAACTGCGTCGTCGTCGTGTTCATGGGGAGCCAACCGGCTGGGTCGGAACGGAATGCGTCGTCGTGTTCATCGGGAGGGCTTGGACGGAACAGCGATGGAAACGAGGCCTGGCGTACTGCAAAACGAAGGAAACGGCCTTGTGTTCGACCAGCCACATTCGAAACGGGATCCTATTCACCGGGAGGGGTCTGGCGTACCGCAAAACGAGGAAACGGACCTCCTACGGTCGAAACGGGGGTCCTGTTCATCGGGAGGGGTGTGCCGTACCGCAAAACGGAGGAAACGGACTTGTGTTGGAGCGCTACGGTCGAAACGGGGGTCCTGTTCATCGGGAGGGGTGTGGCGTACCGCAAAACGGGACTCCACGGGATACTGTTCATCTCCACCGTCGACCCCCTCCAGCCTCCACGGGCTACTATTCATCCACCGTCAACCTCCTCCAGCCTCCACCTGCGACTGTTCATCCACTGGCTCCTGCTCATCCAGCCTCCACCGCACGCTACTCCACCGGCTACTGTTCAACCAGCCCTCTCCACGGGCTCCAGTTCAACCACCCCTCCACGGGCTACTGTTCATCCAGCCCTTCACCGTCTCCTGTTCATCCAGCCCTCCATGGCGTGGTCCTGTACATCCAGCCCTCCACGGGGTCCTGTTCATCCAGCCCCAACCGGCTCGATCAATCGGGGTCCTGTTCATCCAGAGGCAACACCACGGGGTCCTGTTCATCCACCCCCACCGGGAACTGTTCATCCAAACCCCCACAGCAACACTCACTGTTCATCCAAAGGCAGCATCGATCGGCTTCAGTTAGCAGCAGTAGGGAAGGAATCGCTTGATCGGGTTCAGTTAACAGCCATCGATCGATCGCTGGGGTTCAGTAATGCATAGCCTGCAGTGCAATCGCTCGGGTTCAGTTAGAGCCCAACGCCTCGCTCGGGTTCAGTTAGAGCCCAACGCTTCGCACCCATGCGTGTGCGTGTACGAGAGAAACGCGCATCGCTCGGCCCCGACTACCCACCGTAACCGGGAACACCCTGATATTTTCCTCGCCCTCGCTTCTACCACGGTTTTTTATGTCATGGACGGCCCAAAGAATGTCATGCAGCTGCGTCTCCGGTCCGCCCAGGACGAAAAGCCCATTTTCTTTCATGATTTTTTGTCATAGAAGTAGGAGCCTACCACATCTATGATGATACCGGGTTTTGTCACAATTATCGTCATAGAAGTGTCATCAGTATGACAGAAAAAAAATTCGTTCGGCCCAAAATGTCACGGATTTGTCTTTTTTTTGTAGTGACAGTAGCTTTCCATCGGTATATCACTTGCTCAATCCCGGTGAGTGGATGGAGAGCTACGAGCCAAAAAAGCACATGAAAATAGAGTGAAGTTCAAGTAGACATGCTGAGAAGTTCAAGTTCTTCATGCGGTGCATTTTCAAAGAATCTGTTTCGCAATAAAGGCAGAATGCATGATCTAGCCGTTTTCAAAATTACTGGAAAACGGCTAGGAATCAGAGAAACCCATCAACATGAAAAAGTTTCGCATTTTCCGTAGCTTTTCAATGGTTTATTATTTGCCCCATTACGATAAAGTTTGTACAAATTACGGCGAAAATATGTTTTTAGCCATTTTTATAATTGACTTAAAACCATAAAGAATTGGAAGAAACAATATATACCAAAAAGTTTCGCATTTGTTCAAGCTTTCCAATGCCATATCATTTGCTGCATTCGGACGTACGGATAAAAAATTATCTCAAAAAATACGAACTCGGTGGAACTTATACCGTTTTCTAAATTACTCTTAAACTGTTCAAAATTAGAAAAACTTTCATCATGAAAAAGTAGCGCATTTTCATAAGCTTTCCAACGCCATATCATTTTCCTGAATTGGATTATCCATATAGAAATGACATCAAAAATACAAACTCGACTGTTTGGTTTTTGAAATTTTACAATTTTCCAAATCACTCTTTATCCATAGGGAATTAGAGAAACTATCAACATGTGGAAAGAGGGGTTTTGCCGCAGCTTTACAACGCCATATTATTTGCCTCATTCTGATAAACGGTTTAAAAATACAATCGAAAATACGATTCACGTTTTTTGTATGAAGAAAAAATGGTTCTCAAAACTGCTTACATTTTGCCAAAAATTCAACTTGGGTCATGATACTCGTGTCGATAGCTTTCCAACAGTATATGGCAAGCCCATTTGGGCAATATTTGTGGAAGTTCAACCTAACACCGGGGGAAGTTCAGGTCGAACAACTCATGCAGTAAAATTGCAACAGACGCATGTTCATCACGACCCGAGAGCAAAATCCGCCAATGAGCGAGATTCCTATTTAAAACAGACATTTAGTTGCTAAAAACAGTTTGCATATTACACTTACATCACATAGAACACGACTGACAAGAATAATTCACGCAGGGAGACACAGTTACGAAGATAGCCCGAAGGTCGGGTTCGTACAGAGAGAAGTTCAGGTTGTGATCAGAATAGTTATTGTGATCACGATCGGCCTTATAAGGGCGCGCAAAGACCCTCCCCAACTCCCGAAACCGGCAGCGACAGAAAAAAGGAAAACAAAAAACACCCCGACCCGAACTGCTCTATCCACCAGACCACCTTCCACCCTTATCCCCTGATCCCATCACCGCCCAGACCACCCTGCCGCTGCGCGACCCGCTGGGACCCTCCGCCACCACGCGGCCTCCCGGAATCCCCACTGCTGCGCCACGTCCCTGGCCCCTGCCACCGCGCCACCTCCCGGGCCCCCGCCGCTGCTCCCCGGCCTGATTGCGGCCGCACCCCCACCTCCACTAGGATCTCGCCTCCGCCACGACCACGCCGGCGAGCACCGCCCCTGTTTCCATCCATTTCCGCCAGGACCTTGCCTCACCGCGATGCTCCCAGCACGCCGGCTCCAGTTCCTCTCCTCCCCCAATGATCGGATACATTGGCCGAGCCATTGCTCCTCCACGGATCCGGCCAACTGCACGCCGCTGGCCGCAGATCTGCCCCCGGGGACCAACCCAGACGCTGACTGCCTCCACCATGCGCCTGACCCCGCCCCACCCCCATTCCACCAGGCAGATGTTGTTGCCATGCTCGAGGACGACCATGGCTTATCTTCTCACCGTCTGCTAGTTACTCTAGTTATTCTTCTTCTCTTACAGAGATCTTCGTCGTTCCTTGCAGATGGCAACTCGAGCGATGTGATTTTTTTTCTTCGACCGCCTCGGCTGCTCACCAACACGGCCACTTGCAGTTCAGGTATTGCCCTGCAGATGCTAATCACGAGGAGGTCTGCATCGCTCTGTTGGCTGCGGGTATGACCGGCCACCGCTGGTGCGACCTGTCTCCCGTGCGGTCCAAACGGCCAGAGCGTCTCAGTAGCTCGCTTAAAAAACTGATTCGAGGATGTCACCAAGAACCACACATGTGCATGTGCTTGGCACTACTTTCTCTCTCTAATTGCTTCTTAGTACGACATCTCTCTCTGTCTAATTGCTTCTCAATACATCATTTGTCTATGTTGAACTTGTTCAAACAGATAGCAATCTTGTGTATTAACTGATTTTATAGCCAAGTTTTGTCTGTATGTTCTGCTACTAATCTAATACTGGAAAAACTTTGACATGAGATGGGTGTGTGTTCAGGGTAGAGCAAAAATATTTCAAGATTCCTTTCTGTTTTTTCAGGGCTTAAATCATGTATTCTGTACACACGAGTGAAGTTCGGTTTGCCGAAGAAAGAGGCGTTGCCACGGCCGATGCTGGCTGTTCATGCATGGAAGTCTGTGTATTCTGTTTGAAAACCTGGGAGCATGCCCAAAACATTTAGAAATATCAATGACAGAAGTTCAAATATATGGAGGTTCATGCTTTGTGTGTGTATACATTTTTTAGGGATCGTGTTTTTGTATACATGGCAGCACAATTTTTTGTGCATGATATGCAGTTCTACAATAGCAGTTAAATAAGGCAACAATTTCCTTCGGCATTTTCTTCATTTAGCCATTTGTGTTAGTAACATATTTTGGTACTTATTGTTTGCAAAAATAATGACATTGTTTTCACAAAAAAATCATGAAAAAAACTGTGAAAGATTGTGCTCTCTAGTGTTTGATATTGTGTCTGTAAGAACCTATCCCTTTTTTCATTCTTCACGTTTTGAGTATATGTGACAATGGATAAAACATAATTACAATAACTAAAGTTCAAATTATTAACGATCCGGTTTAGTATTACAAAACCTGAAATTTCCCAGTTTATAAGAATCAAACCAAGAGGTCAAAATTTAAACAATAGTGTATTTAGAAAAACAAATTTAACCCACTTTTTTTTAAAGCCTAGAAGTTCAAATTTAATAACTGAGCGGTTCGATGTTTATTACAAACTCAGATTTCTCTCGTTAGTACCGAATAAAACCAAAGAAATTTATATTAAGAAAACATAATAGTTCGATGTTTATATACCAAGAAGAAAGCGAGCATCACCTAGGAAATGTTAACTCTCAAAGTTCAAATTTAATAATTAAAGAGTACAAAAAATATTATGGGTGTATAAATTAATCTTCCCTGGATTCTCCCGTTATTAAAAAAGAAAAATAATAACAAGAAGTTCAAATTAAAATAATAGAGTAGTTTAATATTTGTAACAAACAACATTTTTTCACATTTGAAAAAAAACATGGCGGTTCAAAAAGTGTAGGAAAAAAGAGAGAATTTTATCGGTTTCTAGGGAAAACATAGAAGTTCATATTTCAATAACGAAGTGGGTCAATGTTTATGAAAAAACTAGAAAAATTTCCCGTTATTATTAATAAACCCAGAAGTCCGAATTACAAAAATAGCCTAGTATGATATTTCTACAAAAACCTTAGATTTTCCTTGTTACCAAAGAAATAAAATCAAGAAGTTCAAATTAAAAATAACAGAAGTAGTAGGACGTATACGAAAAACCCAAAATTCCTTACCGTTTCTAGGAAAAATAAAAGTATCATGTTCAAGTTTTAAAAAAACTATTGGTTCTTATTTAAAAACATTTTTTCTACGAATAAACTTCAGAAGTTCAAATTTAAATAACAGAGAAGTTCCACGTTTATAAAAAACATAGATTTTTTCACGTTACTAAAGAATAGAAGGAAGAAGTTCAAAATAAAAAGGAACAAATAAAAAACGGT
The DNA here is from genome assembly GCF_018294505.1 of Triticum aestivum. Lineage (NCBI taxonomy): Eukaryota > Viridiplantae > Streptophyta > Magnoliopsida > Poales > Poaceae > Triticum > Triticum aestivum. The sequence goes on along the minus strand of NC_057802.1, from coordinate 214,869,036 downwards.
TTAAAAGAATCCCCCCTTCTTTACAAAACTAGAAGGTCAAACTAAAATAACGAAGTGGTTCGATGTTTATTTAAAACCTAGGATTTTACCTTTAAAAACTAATATATTCATCATTTCCAAGAAAAATACACAAAGAAGTTCAAATGAAAAGGTTGGGTATTGATTTAAATAAAATCTAGGAAGTCCAATTGGGAAAAGCATAGCAGTTTGATATTTATTTAAAAACTCGGATTTGTTCGATTAATAAAGAATAAAACCAATTGGGAAAAGTCCATAGAAGTTCGTTGTTTCTAACAAAACTCCAATTTTCATATTTCTAAAAAATACACAAAGAAGTTCAAATAAAAAAGTTAGAGCGGTTCGATGTCTATAAAAAACTTAGACTTTTTCCGTTACTAAAGCGAAATAGAGAGATGTTCAAATGGATAATAGCCAGAAGTTCATGTACTGCATGGTGTGCGTTTTGTATAAGAAAAAAAGAATAAAAAGGTGAAGTCCAAAATTTTGTTGCTAGAAGTTCAAGTGCTCGGCCCGAGAAAGCTAAAAAATTATTGTGTGAGAGGTTGAAAAAAAATACGTGACATATGTTCAAGATGAAAGCAGCGGGAAGTTCAACTACTACACGAAATGCGTTTCAAATAGGAATATAAGAATAGAAAACAAAAAGCTTAAAAGGTTTGTTGCAAGAACTTCACGTGCTCCTCCCGGTGAAGTTCAAGATCTCTAGTGTGAGATGTCCGACCTTCAATTACATGTAAAAAATAGGCAAAAAACGATGTTGTTTTTGCCATTTTTAAAACTGCTCTCAAACAACAAAAATTTCTAACGTTTGTCTACATGAAAAAGATGCTCCTATTCATAAGCTTTCCAACGGTATATTGTATGCTCTATTCCGATGAATGGTTTAAAAGTTTTTATGTATACTGTTAAAAACACATTTTTACGTATTCAAAAAAATATTTTGAACCGTCGCGAGTATGAAAAACTGATCAACACGAAAAAGTTGTGTGTTTTCAACAGCTTTCCACCGGTATATCATTAGCTCAATTCCGGTGAGTGGTTTGGGAGTTACGGGAAAAAAACAGTATGTCAAAAACAGAGTGAAGTTTACACAGACATGCCCGAGAAGTTCAACTACTTCACGAAGTGCATTTCCATTCGCGATAAAGGCAGAAATCATGATCTCATCATTTCCTGATTTACTTCAAAACGGTAGGAATATCATTTGTGTAAGTTCAAGTCCTCGGTCGGAGAAAGTTAAAAAAATTATTGTGAGAGAGGTTTGTACAAAAGGAAAATATCATAAACACTGATGAATGGATGAGAAAATTACAAATGAAAATATGTCACAGAAGTTCAACATCAAAACAGCAGGAAGTTCAACTACTACACTGAATGAATTTCAGATGAAAAACTTTTAAAATCATCGCAAGTATGAAAAAATGATCAACACGGGAAAGTTCCGTGTTTACAGCAGCTTTTCATCGGTATATCACTTGCTCAATTCCGGTGAGTGGATGGAGAGCTACAAGCAAAAAAGCACATAAAAACAGAGTGAAGTTCAACTAGACAAGCCCAGAAGTTCAAGTTCTTCACGCGGTGCATTTTCGAACAATCTATTTCGCGATAAAGGCAGAACGCATGACCTCTCCATTTTCAAAATTACTTAAATCATCTTGGAATCAGAGAAAACCATCTACATGAAAAAGTTTCGCATTTTCCGAAGCTTTTCAACAGTATATTATTTGCCCCATTCCGATAAAATTTATAGAAATTACAACCGAAAAAAGTTTTTAGGCATTTTAAAAATTGACTTAAAACCGTAAGGAATTGGGAGAAACAATATGTACCAAAAAGTTTCGCGTTTCCTCAAGCTTTCTGACGCCATATCAATTTCTGCATTCGGATGTACGGTTAGAAAATTAGCTCGAAAATACGAACTCGGTGGAACTTGTACCGTTTTCTAAATTACTTTTAAACCGTTCAAAATTAGAGAACACTTTCCACATGAAAAAGTAGCGCAATTTCATAAGCTTTCCAACGCCAGATCATTTGCCGCAATTGTATTAGCCATTTAGAAATGGCATCAAAAATATGAACTCGACTGTACGGTTTGTGAAATGTTACGATTTTCCAAATTACTCTTTAACCATAGGGAATTAGAGAACACTTTCAACATGTGGAAGGAGCGGTTTTGCATTAGCTTTCCAATGCCATATTATTTGCCTCATTCCGATAAATGGTTTAGAAATGCAATCGAAAATACGATACACGTTTTTTGTGTGAAGAAAAACAGTTTTCAAAACTGCTCTTAAACCGCTTACATTTTGCCAAAATTTAACTTGGGTCATGATACTCGTGTCCATAGCTTTCCAACGGTATATCGCAAGCCCCATTTGGGCAATGTTGGCCGAAGTTTAACCTAGCACCGGGGGAAGTTCAGGTCGAACAACTCAGGCAGTAAAATTGCAAAAGACGCAAGTTCATCACGACCCGAGAGCAAAATCCGCCAATGAGCGACATTCCTGTTTAAAATGGGCATTTAGTTGCTAAAATCCATTTCTAGATTACACTTACATCATATAGAACATGACTAACCAGAATAATTTGCGCGGGGAGACACGGTTGTGAACATAGCCCGAAGGTTGGGTTTGTACAGAGGGAAGTTCAGGTTGTGTAACTCAGGAAGTCCATGTTGTGATCAGAATAATATTCCGATCCCGTGATTAGAATAGTGTTTATATATATATATATATATATGCTATTGTTCTAGAGTTCATCAAAAGATCTATCATCCCTCTCTGTGAAAATTTGACTCCGGACGTCCCACACTTACCAGATGTCCGGTGACTCACAGCATACCGGTCGTCCGATACTGGTCTAATGTCCGGTTTCTGTGTAGCATTCCTTCTCAACCCTCTTGTTTATCCTAGGCCCCGGACGTCCGAGCTCGTCCGGTCGTCCGTCGCCTGGTCAGTCTGACGCACCCATCAGCTCCTGGACGTCCGACAACTGTCGGTCGTCCGGTAAAGTCCGCGGCCCATATAAAATTTGGGGACGTGATCGAACGACAGTTTCCCTATTCTATCCCCTCCCAACCTCGTGCCTCTGTCCGCCGCCGCGCCGCTAGGGAGTGAATCTCCCGTCCCTCCATCGATCCAGCCCTCGAGTCCCTTACCCGAGGTAGCTCTCCCTCGACCTCATCTCTTCCACCAGTCTGTGCTCTGTTTTCTCTCACATCCATGGTGGATCTATACTCGGTGGTGATCTCCTTTTCCTTTGTCTGTTCACAAGGTGTTGGTACCTCAACGATGCCGAAAATCAAACACACAACCCACAAAAATGTAGGGGGCTCGTCGGCTCGCGCGTCACGACGCGGTGGCTCGGATGACTCGCAAGAGCATCTCCGTCCGTGAAAGCAGGCTGGGAAATGTCCTGTCCACAAGGATACCACTTCTTCTGAAGGGTCTAACTATGAAGAGGAACTGCCATATGAAGATCGGGCAGAATATGTCGCTGTTCGTACAAATATTCCAAAGCCTGGAACATGGAAGCCCTCTTACATGCCTCCTCCACCTACGGATCAGCCTCACGGTGATGCTCACCGCATTTCTCTTGAGCCTCCTCCGTCTCTAGGTCATGAGATCAAGAATTTCACTTTAGTCTCCAAACCGACTTACTTTAATTTTCGTCACGATGTTGACCAATTCTCTGTTGAACATGACTCGATGGATTCTCATTTCATACAAATGTTCAGGCAGACATTTTCACCACTGTCATTGTTCCTAAGGGTTTGTCTGTTCACCACTATGTTGACTTAGAGCATATCCGTTCTCACCCTGTAAAATATCCGGGTGCCATTGAACTCATTGAGTCCTCTGGTGTTGCTGCTCCATTTTCTTTTCAACATGATTTTAATCATGCTGCCATTCATCGATTTTATGCCATGTGTTTCTTCGGTCCTAACAAGACTGTCACCTGGATGACTTCAGACCCCAAGCTCACTACCTCCTATGCTCAGTTCGTCACCACTCTTGATTTTCCTGACACTAGGTTTAAAATCCATAAGGCTAACCCAATCATGCGCCCAAAGCCATTGAGGCATGTGGCTATCTCCTCAAATCTCTTAGTGTGCTAGATGAAGTGGAAAGGGGCAAGGATCTAAATCAAGTATCTATTTGGTGGTCTCCCTTTTTCATTATCTATCAGTGTGTCATTCGCACCATCTATCCCAAGATGGGTGACAAGGGGTCCTGTAACGGGTATTGTATTGATCTCATGTCTCGCCTTTATGAGCATCCCAACAGGAAGATAAATGTTCCTCCCTTTCTATGGCATGAGATTCGTCTTGCTAGTCTTCAGTACAAGTGGGCTTTTCCTCATGCTCCTTTTCTTTAGGCCTTCATGGAGAGTATAGCTCCTTTTCCCATTGCTCGAACTCATGTGCATCCGCGGTGGGTCATTCCAACTCATATGGCGGATGATTAGGCTCCAAAGAAATCCACCACTGCCCCTGCTCGACGGACAGCTGCTCAGTCTTGTCCTGCTCCCTCTGGCTCAGCTCCTTTCGGTCGCATTGCTCGTTTTCTTGGGAAGGCCCATTCTGCCATGATGAAGGCCTTCTCCTTCCACTGCTCACAAAACCACGATGTGGTCACTTGCATGGTATCCTCTAATAATGCTTTGAAGGCTCATCTGAGATACTCTGGAGCCACCGATGTGAGTGAGGACGAGCGTCTTCTAGAGGCTCCTCCTTCCAACTTTGGTTTCCCTTCTAGCCCTGAATGGGCCGATTTCTTTGACGAGGCAGGAGGCAGTGGCACCCATGGCGTTGACGATGTGCGTGATGATCTCTGATTGCGTGGATGCTATCTCAGCACCTTCCCCTTTGGGATACTTGATGCCAAGGGGGAGGAGATTATCATAGTATTTGATTTGTTAACCACTCTACTATTTATGTATGTTGAGTATGTTGATTGTATGGTGAACCACTATGTTATGTTAAGCTCGTTGAACTACTAGTTATGTTATATGTGTTCAAACCGTCATGCTATCTATGTATGTTGAGCTCTATCATGAATTATCTATATGTTGACATACTGAGCTATGAAATGTTTTATGTAGTCTACTCTTTATCAAGTAAAGGTGAGCTCATGCCCATATCCGGTTTCACTATGCATACAATAAGGGGGAGCTCTATAACAAATCTCTCATAAGCTTCAAAACTCTATTTATTTTGAGAGCTATATGTATGTTGTCATCAACTACCAAAAAGGGGGGAGATTGAAAGTGCAATCATGCCCTTAATCATATTTTGATATTGTTGACAACATACATATAGGGAACTAATCATCTCTGTCAAGTGCATCTCAGGTTTAGTTCCCAAAAGATTAAAGTGTGGATCATGACTGACAAAATCAAGATACTCAAAATATGGAGAATCAAGACACAAATCTCAAGCTCCTTCTCGGTTTCTTTTTGAGTATAGGGATGCCGCACTATTAAGAGGGGACCACTGGTTCTCGCAAAAGACTTGCTCAAAATCTAGGAAAATCTCTTGGAGGAGTTCTTACCTTGACTATGGCGTTTGGCCTCTGCGTTGTCCGGACGTCCCAAGGTTACCGGATGAACGGTGCATCTCAGTCCTCCGGATGTCCAATGCCACTTTACAGAAAGAAAATCTCAGATTTCTAGCCCTTCCGGACGACCGGCTTCCGGACGTCCGTGGGTGTCCGTTCATCCAGTACCACTTCATGGAACCGAAATTAACGGATTTCCATTCTTCCCGGACGATCGTGCACCGGACGGCTGACACTCTCCGGTCGTCCGCTTCCCGTGCTCCTGTCCTCTCTGCAACTCCGCTGGATCCACTCTTTGATGGCCGGATGACAAAAACATGTCGGACGTCCGGTTCGTCTTTCCTGTCGGGATGTCCGGTACCTGTCGGACGTCCGGAGTCTGCGCAGCTTAAGTGACCTCCAATGGCCACTTCTACACTATGACAATAAATATCCTTCTCCCACCTCGAGTGAGGGTTGTCCAGCATAGTGAAAAGATTCCAAGAACACCTTTCTCTCTCACTCTCTCTTGCTTTCACCAAATCCTACATCCCGAGTGCATTTCTAAGGATTCTTGAGTGTTGTTCCAGCCAAAAGATAGATCATCCCTCTCTCTCCTCCTCTCAACCAAAGGAATTCGTGATTTGAGCAAGTTTTGAGCGGTTCCCTTGTTCTTGTTACTCTTGGAGGTTGGAGACTCCTAGGGGTAGGAGTTCTTCGGTGAGGAATCAAACCATTATGATTACCCCCAGAAAGTTTGTGAGGGTTTGGAGACCACCCCAAGGTCTACCACTAGTGTTTGAGAATCGTCTTCATAGTGATATCTCAACGAGAGAATAGGGTGAGCCTTCATGGTAACATCCACCTCTCTAAACGGTGATGTAGCTTTCCTCCAAGGAAGTTAACATCGGCATACATCCTTGTCTCTCGGAGTTGCAGTTATTCCTAACCCTACCTCCCTACTTGTGGTTACTTGTCTCATTATCGTTACTTGTTCCATATTGTGCTTGCTTATTCATATTCTTGTAATACTTGGTCACCTTGCTTAGCTCTCTGTATCATCTTTGCAATTGGTAGGCTCACCTTCATATTCCGCATTATAGCCTAAAATTGCTAAGTAAGAATTAAATTTTTTATTTTTACCTATTCACCCCCCTCTAGGTCCATCTCGATACTTTCAATGTATCAATGGACCCGGCGGCCGTAGCATTCACTAGAGGCATCTCTCTCATAAATAGCATCGGTGGGTAAACAAATTACTCTTAGGCAATTGACAGAAAAGCGCATAGTTATGATGATCATCCATGGCATAATTATAATATAGGCATTACGACTGTGACACGTAGACTGTTAAATTTACTGACGTCTACTACTATTACTCCAGCCCAAGACCTCTATCTAGCATGCATCTTACAGTATTAAGTTCATGAAAAATAGATTAACGCATTAAGGAAGATGACCTAATGTAGACAAAATAAGATCAAGCAATATGTTCAAACCCCGTCATTTATCCTTAGTAGCAACAATACAATACGTGCCTTGCAACTCCTCCTGTCACAGAGTAAGGACACCACAAGATTGAACCTACCACTATGCACCACTCCCACTGAAGATCTAATCATTAACACGGCCAAAGAAAACTAATAGATGGGAAAACATACATATATGTAAATTACACATAAAAGAAACTTAAAAGAGATTCAAATACTTACAATGAATAGTTTGGTCATAAATCCAATTCATCGGATCCCAACAAACGCACCGCAAAAGTTTACATCGGACTGATCTTAGATGCGATCATTGTATTGAAGATCAATAGAAAGCGAAAGAGATAGAGAGAGAGAGGGAGAGAGAGAGATAGAGAGGGAGAGAGATCTAGCTACTCCAATGGACTCAGTTTTGTGGCAACTACTCACACATCATCATGGAGGCAGCAAGGTAGATTAAGATTGCCTCCCCAATTGTTTCCCCAACCGGTAGAGTACAACTGAGGCCTACGGATGGGATCACTTTGGAACAAAATCTTGTAGCGGCGGAAGAATTCTTTCGGATCTCGCTCTAGGGGTTTACGAATATTCTGGAATTTATACGTCAAGAATTAGAGCAATCGGAGCCACGAGTGGGCCACAAGGCACCTGGGCGCAGCCTAGCCCACTGGTGCGCGTTGGTCCTAAACAAACGGTTTTTAACCCCTTTCCGCGACGGCATTCGGAACCGTCGCCAAGTGAGTGTGGGCGATAGGCGGGTCCTTCCCACACGACCCAGAAACTGTCGGGGATATGCCCTCCTGGCACACACGCTCGGCAAAATGAGTTCGTGTGCGACCGGCGAGCGCTCAAATATGGAAATACGTACAGTAGAGTTAAAAAATACAATTACACGGCTTAATATTTTCCGGTCGCAAGTACATCCCACACAGTCAGTCCCCGCTAAACGTTTCCGTTCGTATGTACATCCCACACAGTCGCTCCAAGGAAAACGTTTGCGCAAGGTGGCATAACGCAAACAGTTTTGAAGAGAATGTCGTGTGTGATTGTTCATTGATCCAACACGGTTTATTCCTAGAAACTATGGGCGTTGCCTGAGGTCATCGCCCACGGTGGTTTCTCATTAACCGTTTGCAATAGGAAAACCCAATTAGCAAGCTAATTGGCTAATTAGCGGGCTAATTGCCCTATTATTAATAATCCATTTACTAATCTAATTGACATTCATATTAAGCACATAATATATTCCATTTCCATATTAAGGAAGCAGGATTTCATAATTGAAATACATTAGAGTACAACGTGATATAGCTTCAGCACTCAGCTACCCCATTACACAACTGCACCAGCAGCAAGTTTCACATGCAACATCTAGAACCTTTTGAAATTAGCATCATAGACGGTACATAGAGAGATGCATCTCATCTGGAAAACTGTTGAAGAGGAAGGCGAATATTGAGCCTTCATTCATGTTGAAGGTATTTGCAACTTTAGGCCAGTGCCTGTGGATGATTGACCGTCCATCCTTCGACCTCTTCGGGAACACTTCAATATTGAACCGTGGGTGTTGTATGAAAACTTTCCTCGCCTCTTGACCACAGAGGTGGTTTGAGAGGTAATCATTAGTGAAGCCTGAAAACAAGGATGTGCATAGATATCTTCTCTCTATTGGAAATGGGGCAAATGAATACAAAAAGGCAAGGTATAATAGTTAGTACTATCTTGTAAACATCAGTGCTTCCCATTGTTTCCCTACAACACATATAAGGTAGTTAGTCATCAGGTTAAGTAAGGGTTCACATGCTATCAGTAAAATATGTTGATGATAAATAAGCACATTGAAGATTCATCAGATTAATTCAAGCCACATGAAAACCCATTTATCCAAACCAAGCATGATTAAGAACTAGGAAATATAACACTTGTATATGTTTCTCATGTATTCAGTGCAACCAAATTCGATTTATTCCTCACATGGTATACAATAACAGAATGCAGCCACAACAATTGAACATCGCATTGTAGAATTGAACCAAGCAGTTAACTAAACACCACAACAAATGAACCAAATGTTAACTGAGCACCACATTGCACAATTAACATACTCCTAATAGAAGATCAGATAGTTAACCAAACCAAGCATGATTAAGAACTAGGAAATATAACACTTGTTTATGTTTCTCATGTATTCAGTGCAACCAAATTCGATTTATTCCTCACATGGTATACAATAACAGAATGCAGCCACAACAATTGAACATCGCATTGTAGAATTGAACCAAGCAGTTAACTAAACACCACAACAAATGAACCAAACTTTAACTGAGCACCACATTGCACAATTAACATACTCCTAATAGAAGATCAGATAGTTAACCAAACCAAGCATGCTTAACAACTTAGAAATATAGCAATTGTATTTGTTTCTCATGTATTTAGTATAGCCAAATTTGATTTATTCCTCACATGGTATACAATAACAGAATGCAGCCACAACAATTGAACATCGCATTGCAGAATTGAACCAAGCAGTTAACTAAACACCACAACAAGTGAACAAAGCCACAACAAATGAACCAAGCAGTTAAGTAAACACCAATAGAACAATAACACATACTCATAATAGAAGATCAGACAGTTAACCAATCCAAGCATGCTTAACAACTTGGAAATATTGCACCCTGAAGAATATCACATTTGCAGAATTGAACCAAGCAGTTAATTGAACACCACATTGCACGACATATAGAACATATACACTATAGCAGAAGATTGCATGGTGAAAGTGGATAGCACAATTCACTAGAATTTGTTAAGGAAAGGCAGTAGCTAGCAAAATGAACATGAGTCCTTATAGTGAGCTAATAAGACAAGCTACTCATTGTCGGAGATATCGATGACGATTGGCTTCTTGGACATGGAAGAGGGCGAGGCCTCCGCGTCATGGGTGCCCTCGTTGTAGTGGTGAGTTGCCTGAGCCGCTCCGGGCACCAACCTTCTGGCTCTAGAGATGAGGTAAGCACGTGCACGCTGAGAAAACACCTCGTTGTATTCGTCAAATGCACCGACGGTGGCCTCGAGAAAGCGCCACGAACTGTCGTTTAAAGCACCCAACCGCGTTGCGACGTCGGTGCGCGAGGCATCAACGGTGGCCTCGACGGCTATACTGTGTGTGGCTTAGGCCGACGCTTATTTGGTGGAGGGGTCGGTGATTTGGGTGGAAGGTGTCGCGCTCGCGCCGGCGGTCGGGGCATGTGGGATGTGGAAGGAGGAGGAGGATGGGGGTCAGGTGTGGATTACCTGCCTGGATAGGCGAGGCCGAGCAGCGTGAAGGAGGGTCGCCGGCGAGGAGGTGGCGGCGCTGCAAGCAAGGAGTGAAGGTTTCAACTTGGAAAGGAAGGCCGAAAGAGGGGAAATGTGGCTTTTGATAAGGGGGAGGGGGCGGGGAGGTAGATATTTTCGCGGAAGCCGAAAATTTGAAATCGCTTCAGACAAAAAACTGGCGCGCAAAGTGTCATCAGACACGGTCCCTTATTCAGACATGGTCCGAAGATATTTTGTGCTGCATCTCACACGGTTGGTTATAATAAACTGTGTGGGATCTACTTGATTTTTGGTCTTGATTTGAATTACATAATGGGGTCACAACGGCCATGGACGGTGTTTGAATTGCTAGACCTTTTATCTGCAGTGATCATAAAAGAATTGGAATTATTCGGGGTTCTTTTGGACATTTTTATGCATTAACTGAGTTTTCAATGCATTTATGTGCATAATTCAAATTTGAACTACATGCGCATGCTCCAGTGCATATAAATTGGTTGAAAAATCAAATTTGTGTCCTTGGGTGCATGCTTAGGTCCCATGCAAGAAATGGGAATGAATTTCAAACACCAGGGCACCGTTGATTGCCGGCAAAACATTAAGATGCCTGGTTTTTAAATTCTAGTAAATCCAAAACTCGTCTGAAATTCATGAAACTTGGAGAGCTATCATGGAGCGGTATCAACATGCCATGGTACAAATTTTGTCCCACTTGGGGCAGGTTTGGGTATAAGCTTCTCACAAGTCGGAGCTTCTCACGACAAGCATGATGGTTTTCGGTAGGGAACGTCCCACCTTTGGGGACAAAACGATATCCATTGCCTCTTATTGCTTTCAAGTTTTTTTTCTCATGTCAACATAGAACAACAGGAGTGTTGTGTGAATTTTTGTGATTTTTCGGGGTTTGTTTGGACATTTTTATGCATTAACTGAGTTTTCAATGCATTTATGTGCATAATTCAAATTTGAACTACACGCGCATGCTCCAGTGCATTTAAATTTGTTGAAAAATCAAATCTGTGTCCTTGGGTGCACGCTTAGGTCCCATGCAAGAAATGGGAATGAATTTCAAACCCCAGGGCACCGTTGATTGTCGACAAAACATTGAGATGCCTGGTTTTTAAATTCTAGTAAATCCAAAACTCGTCTGATATTCATGAAACTTGGCATGCTATCATGGAACGGCACCCGCATGCTGTGGTACAAATTTTGTCCCATTTGGGGCAGGTTTGGGTATATGCTTCTCACAACAAGCATGAGGGTTTTCGGTAGGGAACGTCCCACCTTTGGGGACGAAACGATATCCATAGCCTCTTATTGCTTTCAAGTTTTTTTCTCGTGTCAACATAGAACAACAGGAGTGTTGTGTGAATTTTTGTGACTTTTCGGGGTTCGTTTGGACATTTTTATGCATTAACTGAGTTTTCAATGCATTTATGTGCATAATTCAAATTTGAACTACATGCGCATGCTCCAGTGCATATAAATTGGTTGAAAAATCAAATCTTTGTCCTTGGGTGCATGCTTAGGTCCCATGCAAGAAATGGGAATGAATTTCAAACACCAGGGCACCGTTGATTGCCGGCAAAACATTGAGATGCCTGGTTTTTAAATTCTAGTAAATCCAACACTCGTCTGAAATTCATGAAACTTGGCATGCTATCATGGAGCGGCATCAACATGCCGTGGTACAAATTTTGTCCCATTTGGGGCAGGTTTGGGTATCATGCTTCTCACAAACCGGAGCTTCTCACAACAAGCATGATGGTTTTCGGTAGGGAACGTCCCACCTTCAGGGACGAAACGATATCCATTGCCTCTTATTGCTTTCAAGTTTTTTTCTCGTGTCAGCATAGAACAACAGAGTGTTGTGTGAATTTTTGTGATTTTTTGGGGTTCGTTTGGACATTTTTATGCATTAACTGAGTTCTCAATGCATTTATGTGCATAATTCAAATTTGAACTACATGCGCATGCTCCAGTGCATATAAATTGGTTGAAAAATCAAATCTGTGTCCTTGCGTGCATGCTTAGGTCCCATGCAAGAAATGGGAATAAATTTCAAACATCAGGGCACCGTTGATTGCCGGCAAAACATTGAGAGGCCTGGTTTTTAAATTCTAGTAAATCCAAAACTCGTCTGAAATTCATGAAACTTGGCATGCTATCATGGAAGGGCACCCGCATGCCATGGTACAAATTTTGTCCCATTTGGGGCAGGTTTGAGTATATGCTTGTCACAAACCGGAGCTTCTCACAACAAGCATGATGGTTTTCGGTAGGGAACGTCCCACCTTTGGGGACGAAACGATATCCATTGCCTCTTATTGCTTTCAAGTTTTTTTCTCGTATCAACATAGAACAATAGGAGTGTTGTGTGAATTTTTGTTATTTTTAGGAGTTCGTTTGGACATTTTTATGCATTAACTGAGTTTTCATTGCATTTATGTGCATAATTGAAATTTGAACTACATGCACATGCTCCAGTGCATATAAATTGGTTGAAAAATCAAATATGTGTCCTTATGTGCATGGTTAGGTCCCATGCAAGAAATGGGAATGAATTTCAAACACCAGGGCATGGTTGATTGTCGGCAAAACATTGAGATGCCTGGTTTTTAAATTCTAGTAAATCCAAAACTCATCTGAAATTCGTGAAACTTGGCATGCTATCATGGAAGGGCACCCGACATGCTGTGGTATTTTTCGTGTCCATTTTGAGAGAAGGCGCACTCGAATAATGACAGCCAACAAAGGCATTTTGAAAAAAATAGCTGGCACTTTAATATCTCAAACGTTTGTATAATTCAAACTGTGTGCGTTCGGTTAACCATTCACGTGACGCCACATGTCTTGGTTTTAATGGCTATAGGAGGTGCCGTGCGAGCACAGTCCAGTGCGCAGGCTCACCGGGAAGCGTACAAGCTGTTCAACGCAGGATCTCTGCATCTCTTCAATGCAAACGGTTCAGATTACGGTATGCAAATTAAAGCCAGACTTCGGCGCTAAGCCAAGAGACACTGTGATTTGTCAAAATATGCAGCTAAAAATCAATATCAACATCTATTTTTTGCAAATAAAATTCAGTAATTAAACATAGATTTCATTCATACTAGAGATTAAGCAGTCGTTCTCACCGGGAAGCGAGACAGCCTTGGACCGCCGCCCGCCTTGCGCCCACTGGTCTATATTAATGGCGCCGCCGAGCGGCCGCACCCCCCATGCTCGCCACACACACACACACAATTCCTCTCTCTCTGCCCACATCCTCGACGCCGCTCTGAGTCCTCAAAGCTGTCAGTGTATGAGGATGCCGCCGAAGCGCCCCATCGGAGGGAGTGGCGATGTTGGGGCTGCTGAAGCACCGGAGCACGGCGTGAATATGGAGACAGAGGTTCCCGTCCCCACCGACGAGGTGGAGAACGAGGCTACCAACAAGCGGAGGTGGGTCGAGAAAGAACCGCAAGCGACTCCAGCAGGCCTAGACTTCATCAACAACCTCCCCGATGATATGTTGATAATCATCATATCCCTCCTCCCAATCAGAAATCAGGCGAGGACAGCCGCCGTTTCCCGGCGGTGGCGCACCCTATGGCTCCGCACCCCTGTCGACCTCCTCCACGCCCACAAGCTCTGCCATGGCTATCGCCAAAGCTTGGATGCGTTCTCCCAGATCATCGGTAGTCACCATGGCCAAATCAAAGGCCTTATAGCAGGCAGGTTCCGCTCCAATGGCAAGGAGCGAGCCAAGCTTGACGAGTGGTTCCGATCCCGCGCCATAGATCAGCTCGAGAAGCTAAGTTATAATGATGGGCATATGAGCTTGCTGCCAACGTCCGGGCTCCGCTTTGCGCCCATGCTGCGCCTCGCCAAGTTCATGAACTGCCATCCCCCCTTAATGGCGCGCCCGCTCTTTTTCTACCACGAGTGAAGCACCTCGAGCTCGTCACTATCCTCATCCCAAAGGATGACATGGAGCGCATGCTCCGCGGCTGTACCGCACTCGAGTTCCTTCGTCTTCAGATGATGAATTGGTCGAGTACCTTGCACATCACCTCCAGGACTCTCCGCACTATTTATGTGTGTTGCTGGTGCTGCAACGAGATACCACAAAAGGTGGACCACAATATGGTCATCCAGGACACACCTTCACTTGAGAGATTACTTGTAGTTGATCAACAAGGTCCAACAAGAATCAATGTCATTTCTGCGCCGAAATTGAAAGTGGTGGGCTACTCATCTTTCAAATACTACAACTTTCAGGTACAACAGTCGCCTTATATACCTCTCCTTCTTGATATCAACGTTATTTCTAGTTTTGAAGATGTATGTTCATCCGTCATCCAGTGAAGCTTCACCCAGACTCTGGGCACAGTGAAGGTCTTGGCACTAGAATCTGTCGTCCCCAACCTGGACCAAGTTTTCAGTTGCCTGAGATGCTTTCCGTGCCTAAAGAAGCTGTATATCGAGGTGATGTTCCTTTCCTATTAAATGTTAACCATAAGGGAGTTCAATTTTTTGCACCTTTTCCCAAGTTTACAATGACTATGTACTACGATTTCTGAAGGAATTTTGGAGGATTTTAGGACATACACCCCCACCCCATATTGGTTGCTTCATTCATATGGTTACAATCGTCCATAAGCATTTCTCCTTTGGATTCATCTATACTAGTTTTCTTAGGGAATTTTTTCATCCAATCCAACCTCTTGTGAATAAGGCTACATGTTTCTAGATTGTAATCAAATTAATGCCCATGTTAATCATCACAAATCAAAGATGGCACCTTGGTGCATTTTACAAATCCTGCAAACCAAATGGGCATGTAGCAGTGTTCAAAACTGCATGTAGGCACTAACACGTTCTCTTCTTTTGCAGTGCATATTAGGCCTGGTGGAAGATGTTGATAACGACAATCACATCGAATGCCCGGATCTGCATATCTCAAATATTACTTTGAACTCCTACCGAGGGACCCCACCGGAGATTACACTCGCCATGTTCTTTCTTGCCAGAGCAAAGGTGCTGAGGGTACTGAGGTTGAACACGCATTTAATTAGGAAAGATCAATGGTATGATTATCAGAGGCGGCTGGTACTGCGGAATGGAAGTGCCTCCAAAAATGCCAAACTTCGTATTGGAAGAGCATATGGCAAAGCAATTGGAATTTATTGTGTCAAACCCATACATGACTTGTCAGCGGCTGATCCCTTTTCAGAAATGACGCAGCTTGCAATGTTTGAATTTGGGCGTTGTAATCTTTGAACTTGAACCTTGTAATATTTTTGGTATTTGTTATATTGAACCATTTCGGTTCTCTTGTCTCAGCGCAAATAGATCATCCGGGTGAAGTGCATGTCGTACATCGCACACACCTTGATCTGGCTGACTGTTTCTGTTGTGTTGCCTAATCACAAATAGTTCATCCGAGTGAACCGTATGCTATACATCGCACATGCCTTCATCAGGCATCCCGTTTCTTTTGTTTTGCCTCATCGCAAATGGTTCATTGTACTGAACCGTATGCCCTGGATCGCACACGCAACTAAAATATGAACCGTGTTTGATGCATCCTCCATTGCAAACATTTTGCACCTTTTTTGACGGTTTTTTACATCCCCATTTGTGATTAATGCATCACACATAGTTTCGTGAAATGGTCTCTGATCGTAGTGTCGCATTAGCAGCATCCTGCAGTAGTGGCCCCCAAGGTGCTGATAACCCACAAGTATAGGGGATCACAACAGTTTTTGAGGGTAGAGTATTCAACACAAGGGGAGCCAAAGAATATTCGCAAGTATTAGTTGTTGAGTTGTTAATTCAACCACAACTGGAGACTAAATATCTGCAGCAGAGTAATCAGTAGCACAGTAGTATGGTAATTCGGTAGTGATAGCAATAATAGTAGCAGAAATAGTTTTTTAGCAATTGTGACAGCAGTAGCAACAGTAGTAACTTTGCAAAGAAACAATATATGAAATGCTCGTAGGCATTGGATCGGTGATAATGTTGGATAATATTCATCATGTAACAGTCATAACCTCGGGCTACACAGAACTAGCTCCAATTCATCAATGTAATGTAGGCATCTATTTTGTATATAGTCATATGTGCTTATAATAAGAACTTGCATGACATCTTTTGTCCTACGCTCTTGTGGCAGCGGGGTCCATAAGGAAACTAAGGGATAGTAAGGCCTCCTTTTAATAGAGAACCGGAACAAAGCCTTAACACATAGTGAATACATGAACTCCTCAAACTACGGTAGTCACCGGAAATAATCTCAATTATTGTCACCTTGAAGTATGTGGATCATAGCACGTAGCAGGTTCATACAACTTGCAAGATCGGATCAAGAACACAAATATATTCATGAAAACATAAAGGATTCAGATCTGAAAACCTGGCACTCGGGCCCTAGTGACAAGCATTAAGCATAGCAAAGTCATAGGAACATCAGTCTCAGAACATACTAGATACTAGGGATCAAGCCCTAACAAAACTAAAACAATTACATGATGAATCTCATCCAACCCATCACCGTCCAGCAAGCCTACGAAGGAATTACTCACTCCCTGCGGTGAGCATCATGAAATTGGTGATGGAGGATGGTTGATGATGATGAAGGCGGAAGATCCCCCTCGCCAGAGCCTCGAACAGGCTCCATATCTGGCCTCCTGATGAAGAACAGGAGGTGGCCGCGGCTCCGTATCATAAAACGCAATGAAACTTCCTCTCTTATTTTTTATAGACTTGAGATTAGGGTCAGCGGAGCCATGTGGGGCCCCACAAGACACGATGGCACGCCCTGGTGCCTTGTTGGAACTGGGTGGTCCCCCTCTACTGGATATTGGCTCGAGTATTGTAACGCCCCGGACACACCCGCCGATGGTCGTTACTTCTGGCGGGATCTAGACTGGCCCCATAGATCAATACTAGTCTTTTCTGTGCACTTTATCCTCACTCGTGCGCACCCGGGAGCAACTTCCCGGTCGGTCACCCATCCTGAAACTACTCCAAGCTGAGCACGCTTAACTTTGGAGTTTTGTCCGAGTGGGCTTCCGAAAAAGAAGGAATTCCTTATTGATATGAGTAGTCTATCATCCCTATTAAGCCAGGCTATCACATACACCCCACTCAGAGGAACCGACATCCTCGTTGGGCCACAGGAACGTTCCCTCTTGGCACATACGTCTATGCATCCAGTCTGATACATGTGCCATGCCGTGTGCCACGACGGGTCACAAACGTCATGAACAACATGACCGCGCACCTGTCGGCAAACATCCGTGTAACCGCGAGGGTCGGCTCTGATACCAACTTGTAACGCCCCGGACACACCCGCCAGTGGTCGTTACTTCTGGCTAGATCTAGACTGGCCCCACAGATCAATACTAGTCTTTTCTGCGCACTTTGTCCTCACTCGTGCGCACCCGGGAGCAAGTTCCCGGTCAGTCACCCATCCTGAAACTACTACAAGCTGAGCACGCTTAACTTTGGAGTTCTGTCTGAATGGGCTTCCGGAAAAGAAGGAATTCCTTATTGCGATGAGTAATCTATCATCCCTATTAAGCCAAGCTATCACAAGTATTTTTTATTTATTCCATAAAGAATCTTCAAAAAGTTTAGTCCAATTTCGAGAACTTTTATTTCTGCACAAAAACAACACCATGGTAGTTCTGCTGAAAACAATGTCAGTCTGGGTTAGTTTCATTCAAATCATGCAAATTAGAGTCCAAAACAAGAGCAAAAGTGTTTGGAAAAGTAGATACGACAGAGACATATCAACTCCGCCAAGCTTAACTCATTGCTTGTCCTCAAGCTATTCAGTTGACAAACTGAAAGTGATAAAGAAAACTTTTACAAACTCTTTTGCTTGTGTCTATATATATGCTTAAATAATACCCAGGTTTTCAGCAAGCATTATAACTAACTATGCAAATGATAACTCTTAGAAACTATATTCACTCATATCAATGGCATAGTCAACTAGCGAGCAACAATAAAATATCTCAAATGCCAACACTTTGTCAAAAAAATCATGATATAATATGACAATAATGGTATCTCACTAGCCCTTTCTGAAACCGCAAAACATAAATGTAGAGCACCTCCAAAGTTCAAGCAACTACTAAACATTGTAATTTATGGTAGAAGAGATCCAGTCATGATGCACATAACATTAATTATACACAATGCATGAGAATGACAATAGTGCTCTCAGGACTGGTGCTTGTTTGAGAAGGTGATGACTCAACAATAAAAGTAAAATAATATAAAAGTAATTGGATAGGCCCTTCACAGAGGGAAGCAGGGATTTGTAGAGGTATCAGAGCTCGAAGCCAAGCCCAAGCGCGCCTTGGGCCCGGGGGCTACTGTCGGTGTTCTGGGAACGGGGGTCCCCAGACTTGCCTTCCTGCGGCCCACGGCATGGCTCTGCGAGCGGGCCCGTACGGCCCATCTTCACCAACAAGCACTCAAGACCCTCGCGAGGGGCCAAGCCTCGCGAGGCAGACGGTGCAAGACCCCTTCGGGAGCGACCTCACCAGGTTGGCTCGTGAGGGGCGAAGAGATCAAGGCAAGGCAAACCTCGCGAGGTTCTCGTGACGTGAGCCGTGACGATCGAGACTAGGAAGGCGACAGGCGGGTGCCAGTGCGCATAGTGTACTTGTTTCCTCTTTGGTGCCAAGGAGGCAAGCGCAGGCGCGGAGTACCGAGGCGTCAAGCAAAGGTTTCCATATCAGTGCAACGAGACCAAGACCAGCAGGACGGCAAGAGGAAGGTCACCATGGAGCCCAAGGCGGCGTCACCACCAATGCCTTTTGCAAGCGAAGAATGCTTTTGTAAGGATAAGCTGTACTAGTTGTCCCCTTTCAAATTGGCCGTTGTTGGATCCCTTCCTGCTCAATATTTGGGGAGGGGACCAAGGCCTCTATAAATAGGACTAGCCACCACCATAGACAGGGATGGATCACTCAGATCATCCTCAACCACACAAGTTCACCAGGCACAAGAACACCCCGCCTCAGGAGGCTGTTCTTCCCCTTGTACTGTTCATCCTCAGCCCAAGAGGCAATCCACCACCACCACACTGGTGTAGGGTATTACACCACAACGGTGGCCCGAACCAGTATAAATCTTGTGTCCCTTGTGTTGTGAGTTCGTCGAGTTAGCCCTTGAGATCTTAGCGAAGCTAGGATGTGGATCGGTTGGGGGAGATCTTCGTGCGCACCCCAATGTTCGATCCTTGAGGGTTTTGCCGGAACCCGTGATCCGACATTTGGCGTGCCAGGTAGGGGTGCGCCGAAGCTTCCCTTCTGTCGCTCCGCGTCCCGTTGCTTCATCGTCTCTATGGCGGACGCACGCCGCGCTCGCGCTGAGCGTCGGGCGGCCCTCGCCGCCCGTGTTGCTCAGACGGCTCCCGTCGGCGGGCCACCCCGCCATTCTCCATCGCCTGCCGCCAACGCCGCCACCGGTCCGGTGGGGAACAAGCAGCAAGCATCCCCGCTGCACCCCTCGGTGCGGCGGGACGGCCGCAGCGCCACTCCATCGCTGACCCTGGCCGGTTCATCATCCCACGCTCGTCGCGCTTCCGTGGATGCGCAGGCCGCGCTGTGCATGGCGCGCGAGCTCCTGCGCTACCGCCCCATCGACGACCTCTACGAGGACTGGCTCGACCGCATCGCCAAGCTTGTCAGCGCCGTAGGGGGCTCCCCTGCGCCATCCCTCTCGCTGCCTCACCCTCCGCCAGCCGCGGGCGGTGTAGCCCATGGAGCGCCTCCACCACCTCTGCCCCAAGACGGAGTCTTGGCGCCAAGGCGCGCGGCCCCACGGCGCGACCTGCCGCGTCCGGTGCCCGCACAAGAGGAAAGAAGCTGTCAAGAAGTCCCTCGGCCACGAGAAAACGCCCCCGCGCTCCCTGCGCCACCACGGCAAGACCACGTGCTGCCTGCGGTGGCGGTGCGCGGACCCCATCAAGGACAAGTTCCCCACCAGCGCAGAGTCCTGGTGACCATGGCAGGCTGCCGCGCCTTAACCCCTGAGTTGCGTAGCATCGCCTGGCCGGGCAAGTTCAAGCCGGATCTGCCTCCTCGCTACGATAGTACCCCGAACCCCGCGGAGTTCCTGCAGCTCTACGAGCTGAGCATCGAGGCAGCCAACGACAATGAGAAAGTCATGGCGAACTGGTTCCCCATGGCTCTCAAGGATGGTGCCCGCTCCTGGCTCCTGAACGTGCCTCCAGGCTCGATCTCCTCCTGGAGCGAGATGCGTGACCGTTTTGTTGCCAACTTTCAGGGCACTCGCGACCGCCCACCGGCCGCGGGTGACCTACGCCGCGTCAAGCAACAACCAGGAGAGACTCTCCAGAAGTACGTCCAGCGCTTCAACAACGTTCGCCTCAAGATCCCCAAGGTGACGGACGAGGCCATCATCTCCATGTTCTCTGATTGCGTCCGCGACGTCAAGATGAAGGAGGAGCTAGCCATCCACGAGGAGCTATGCACGTCTCTGGAGCTGTTCAATCTGGCGACCAAGTGCGCAAGAGCTGAGGAGGGGCGCCTCTCCCTCCTCGAGCTCCCAGCTGCGGACCCGGAGGAGAAGAAAGCCAAGGCCAAGGACGTGAAGTGCAAGGGAGCAGTCGTGCTCGCGGCGGAGCCAGACACCAAGCGCGGTAGAGACCGGCCCGAGTCATCAAAGAGCAGCCGACCATTCTGCGCATTCCACAACCTGCATAGCCACAACACCAGCGACTATCAAGAGCTCAGAGCCATTCGAGAAGGACGCTTCGGTCGATGCCCCAAGCGCAACGACCGGGGCGACGACCGAGGAGGAGGACGTGGTGGCGGACACTGGGATGACCGTGGCCCGTGCCAGGAGTGGCGCGACCGGCCTCGTGAGGACCACTGCCAGGATCAGCCTCGCGAGGGCAGTTGGAGGGATCAGCCTCGTGAGGAGCGTCCTCAGGGCAACGCCAGTCTTCCCCCACTACCGCCACCACCAAGAAGGAATGACGACCACCATCAAGACGAGGGGGCTGGGGGCTTCCAGGAGCCGCGTGCTATCGCCTGCATCTTGGGCGGAGCTCAAGCCCCAGCCTCTCAGCATATCTTCAAACAGTTTGCTCGTGAAGTGAATGCAGTCCTCCCCAAGCTCGAGGCCACGCGCCCGTTCAGATGGTCCCAGTGCGCCATCACTTTCAGCTCGGCAGATCAGCTCAAGTGTGCTGCTACCGCTGGCGCCCTCCCGATGCTTTGTTCACCAGTCATCAGCAACGTGCAAGTCACCAAGACCCTCATTGATGGCGGCGCGGGGCTCAACGTCCTGTCCGTCGACACGTTCGACAACCTCCAAGTGCCGTATGACCAGCTTCAGCCCACCAAGCCTTTCTCAGGAGTAACCGACGGCTCCACTACCCCGATAGGGCAGGTCCGCCTTCCTGTCACCTTCGGGTAGCGCAACAACTACCGTACCGAGCTCATCGACTTTGACGTCGCCAACATTCGCCTACCATACAATGCCATCCTTGGGTATCCAGCCCTGGCCAAGTTCATGGCGGTGACTCATCACGGCTAGAATGTCCTCAATATGCCAGGGAGCGGCAGAATCATCACGGTCCCGTGCGAAGAAAGAGACGCGGTGTGCTCCCTTGAGCGTGCCTTCCAAGCTGCAGCAATTGACGACCCCGACAGCAAGGGCGAGTGCCCTCCTGAGGCCACCCCTAAGAAGAAGAAGCTGCTGCTCCGCGCAGGGCTTCAGGCAAGCGGTGCCACGTTTGGATCAGCGCCCGCACCTGGGGTGCCTCCCTCCATCCCATAGGAAAGCGCGCCCGGCGCCCTTCTCGGGCAGGGCTCGGGGGCTCTCTTCTGGAGGGCCTCGGACCTTGCCAACATCACGAGGGAGGTGCTCGGGCACTACTTGGAGGTGTGCTTCACGGGACGTCTTCCTCAGGAGGTCACAGGGCGAGGAACGCCCACCCCTCAGGAGTTCATCACCAAGGCCACCCAGGAGTTGCAAGATGCGAGGGCCATATGCGGCAACCGCCGTTCACCTGGCGCAGCCTCCCATCCAGGCGAGGATGCCGGGCTGCGCGTTTGCATCAACATCCCAGGGCTCAACAGGGCCGCGTCTCAGGAGCCCTTCTGGCCTTCGCGCGTGGGACGCTGCGAGGGGCCACCGCACAGCCATGTTCGCATGCCCTTTGGCCTGCCGAGCATGGCGTCCGCCTATCATCGCAACTTGCAGCACGCCCTGGTGACTCAGGAGGCCAGGCACCACACCGTCCTGACAGAGATGGAGACGGTCCTCAAGTAACCGCCTGGACCCCCAGAGCCTCCCGAGGCTCAGGGCTCCGGTGGCTCGTGAGGAGCAACCCCTTCGCCGCGTACCTTCAGCTGCCCCAACATCCCTTCATCAATAGAACTAGGTGACATTTTCTAAGTTTATTTAGCTGGGAGCACCCCCCGGGCTGCATCATTCCCAGGCCACGTGGGTCCGTCCCTGTGGCATATATCCATTTTCATGTCTTTAGCTTACCTTGCTGGGGGCGCCCCTCGGGCAGCATCATCCCCAAGCCGCTCGGGCCTGACCCAGTGGCATGTATCTTCCCTGCATTTACTTAAGCCAGTATGCTTTTCATGCTTAATCTACCTATGACTATCACCTGCTTGATTCTCACCCGCCACGGGGGCTACTCACGCTGGCACGACGCTTGTGCTCGGGTCCGTCCCTGCAATGTCGACAAACCTGAGCGGTCGAGCTCTGACTCGCGGCACGCCCCGCGTGCGTCACCTCCATAGGCCCTTAGTGCCTTCGTCTCCTCGCGGAGCAACCGGCGGCAGACTGGCAACCATAATGGCAAACTGTGTCTCTCCTTGTGCTGGCTCAAAGGAATCTCCCGAAGACGCTGGCAGGCGGAACTGCGAGCTCCCTCTTCTCCCATGCAATCCGCTTGCACGTTAAAAGGGGGGCTCCTGAGCATCGTGACTCACGAGCTCCTACTGGCTCTCCAGCCCTCACCCCTTGGCCTTGACCACGGCACGCGACCTGGCATACCAGCGGCGGCTGAGCTCGCTCGAGGGCCGGGACCTAAGGACGTAGAGCACGAAGGAGAGCTTGGAGAAGGGGGAGGCTCGCACGGACCTGGCTTAGCCGTACTTCGGACGCCTATGCACGAATCTGGCGCATCATGAGGAATCGACCCCGGACCGTCAAGATAAGTCACAAGCCCGGATTGGCTAAACTGCTAAGGATTATGAACCATACTAACCGCAGCCCTGCTGCAGCAATGTCACCCCCTTTCTTACCTCTCGACGGCTGCTTGAGGGCTAAAGGGGACCTCCTGAGCATCGCGCCTCAGGAACTCTTACTGGACCTCGGGCCGCTCACCTCCTGGCCTTGACCACGGCACGCGACCTGGCATACCAGCGACAGCTGCAGCCTGCCTGCGGACCGGGACCTATCAGCGTAGAGCACCAAGTCGTCGCGAGGTCGGAAAGGGAGACCGAGCTGAAGTAGGACTCGCGCTCGCACAAGTTCATGATAAGGACAATATTGACAAGAGACATTACAAAACCTTTACACACCCACACGGGGCACTTCTTGATTCCTTGCAGGGAACAAAAGACAAGAACTTAGGGAATCCTATCTACACGCGCCCCTGTGGACAACGCCATCATCAACAGTGGGCCACCAGAGGCCGACGCCAACCTCATCTGGATCGGCGGCGGTGGCGGCCAGACGCTGCAGCCCTGCTCCGGGCTCAGCAAGAGCTTGGGAGCAGGTAGTTATCATCGCTCGTCTCCGGGGTCTCGTAGAGCTCGGGAGAATGGCTGGACTCCTGAGTGCCACTGCAGCTTCCAGAGGGGCCGCTGGCGATGCGGGCAGCAGACCCTGCCCCAGCTGCGACACTAGCCTGATGACTCCGCCTGGGACAACACTCCAGACAGCGGCCTTCTGCATCGAAGACCTTGAGGAACAGCGTGGAGGCGCCGTTGTACACGAAATGGATTGCTAGGGCGCCCTCCGCGCGACACACTCGGGCGACCTCACCCCAGCCTCGGGTCATGAAGATCTTCCCCGAGGAAATGGCCTCAACCTCCGCTCCAGTCGCCGGCGTGTCGCAGTCGGCGTGCTGAAGCCAAAGCTCCAGGGGCCCCCACGGCGGCATCTCAGCTGAGAAGAAGGAAGGGAAGCAGATCCAAGTGCTCAGGGGCATCGCCGCCCACAGCACGAGCTTGCGTGAGGAGTCCGTGGCGTGGACTCCAGGCACGGCGGCGCGCGCCACCGCAGCACGGCGACCAAGGCCACGACGCGCACCGACGCTCGTCGCCTCCCCCTCCTGAGCTCCCATCTTGGGCGTACAGGGGTAACGGATACCCAGGAGGAGGCCGCTCGCACCAAGGCCTCGTCACAACCTGCATCGTCGTTGCGTCGCGGCGGTGAAGCGGCCTCTTCTTCGGCGGGAGCGGCACCGGCCCGTCGAGGGGGGGTCTTTCCTTTCTCCACAGCGGAAAACCTTCGGATGGGCGCCATTGGTGTCGGCGATGGGGGCTCCGCCCCCTCCCCATTTATAGCAGGAGAAGGCCAACCAGCGCCCCCATGATCACAGGTAATGATGGTTTTTCCTTGCATGTCGCAGGGACTTGTCAAGTCGGGCAGTTGTCGAGGCAGCGTGGGGAAGCAGAGACGCCCACGTCCAATCAACCGCCACGCGTCGACTAAGGCCGCAGGCTATTGGGGCCCGCGGCGCTCCGCGCTTGACCTTTGGCTTCGCCTCGAAGCCAAGCCCGAGCGCGCCTTGGGCCCGGGGGCTACTGTCGGTGTTCTGGGAACGGGGGTCCCCAGACTTGCCTTCCCGCGGCCCACGGCATGGCTCTGCGAGCGGGCCCGTACGGCCCATCTTCACCAACAAGCACTCAAGACCCTCGCGAGGGGCCAAGCCTCGCGAGGCGGACGACGCAAGACCCCTTCGGGAGTGACCTCACTAGGTTGGCTCGTGAGGGGCGGAGAGATCAAGGGAAGGCAAACCTCGGGAGGTTCTCGTGATGTGAGCCATGACGATCGAGACCAGGCGGGCGCCAGGCGGGCGCCAGCGTGCATAGTGTACTTGTTTCCTCTTTGGTGCCAAGGAGGCAAGCGCGGGCACGGAGTACCGAGGCGTCAAGCAAAGGTTTCCATATCGGTGCAATGAGACCAAGACTAGCAGGACGGCAAGACAGAGCTCACCATGGAGCCCAAGGCGGCGTCACCACCAGAGCCTTTTGCAGGCGAAGACTGCTTTTGTCAGGATAAGCTGTACTAGTTGTCCCCTTTCAAATTGGCCGTTGTTGGCTCCCTTCCCGCTCAATATTTTGGGAGAGGACCAGGGCCTCTATAAATAGGACTAGCCACCACCATAGACAGGGACAGATCACTCAGATCATCCTCAACCACACAAGTTCACCAGGCACAAGAACACCCCGCCTTAGGAGGCTGTTCTTCCCCTTGTACTGTTCATCCTCAGACCAAGAGGCAATCCACCACCACCACACTGGAGTAGGGTATTACACCGCAACGGTGTCCCGAACCAGTATAAATCTTGTGTCCCTTGTGTTGCGAGTTCGTCGAGTTAGCCCTTGAGATCTTAGCGAAGCTAGGACGTGGATCAGTTGGGGGAGATCTTCGTGCGCACCCCAGTGTTCGAACCTTGAGGGTTTTGCTGGAACTCGTGATCCGACAGGGAACCAGCCCCGCAACGACGCTGCTCATGAAGAAGGGGTAGAAGGTGCTTCCCTAAGCCTCCGGCTCGGCGGAGCCAGCTTGGAGCTCGGTCTTCCCCTTCTCATTGTTCTCCCCCGCCCTCAGCAGATGCGTGGTGGCGATGTTCTTCTCTGAGACATTGGGCGCGTCAAGAGCCGGCTCGTACAAGGCGGGCGGTGAAGCAGCCTTGACCTTTCGGGGCGCCATTGGTCGCCGGCTCGGAAGGGAATCGAAGCAGATCTGGAGATTTCGGAAGCAAGGAGCAAGAAAGGGGATCTGGAGCAAGACGAAGGAAAGCAATGAAGGCAAGCGTTGCCCACGCCCGTCTTTTGTCAGGCGTGCAGTTGCCGAGGCAGCGTGGGAAAGTGGAGACGCCCACGTCCAATCAATCGCCACGCATCAAGCGAGGCCGCAGGCTGTTGGGGCCCGCGGCGCTCCGCACTTGCCCCTTAGCTTCGCCTCGAAGCCAAGTCCGAGCGCGCCTTGGGCCCGGGGGCTCGTCCTGGGAATGGGGGTCCCCAGACTTGCCTGCCTGCGGCCCCGGCATGGCTACACCTGCGGCCCTGTACGGCCCATCTTCACCAGCAAACACTCAAGACTCTCGCAATGGGCCAAGCCTCATGAAGCGGACGACGCAAGACATCCTTGGGGGCGGCCTAACCTGGCTGGCTCGCGAGGGAGGAGAGATCAAGGCCAGGGGCACCTCGCGAGGTTCCCATGACGTAAGCCATGATGACCGGGGCCAGGCGGGCGCCAGCGCGTAGTCTCCTCGTTTCCTCTTTGGTGCTAAAGAGGCAAGCGCAGGCAAGGAGTCCCGAGGCATCAGGCAAAGGTTTCCATATCAGTGCAACAAGACCAAGACCAGCAGGACGGAGGTTAGCATGGAGCCCAAGACGACGTCACCACCAGAGCCTTTGGCACGCGAAGACCACCTTTAGTGAGGATAACTTGTACTAGTTGTCTCCCTTCAAATTTGGCCATTGTGGGATCCCTTCCCGCTCAATATTTGGGAAGAGGACCAGGGCCTCTATAATTAGGACTAGCCACCACCTTAGCAGGGGACGGATCATTCAGACCACCAGCCACCTTACAAGCTCACCAAGCACAAGAGCACCTCTCCTGAGGAGGCGGTTCTTCCCTTGTAACTGTACATCCTCAGCCCGAGAGGCAATCCACCACACCACACTGGAGTTGGGTATTACACCACAACGGTGGCCCGAACCAGTATAAACCTTGTGTCTCTTGTTCTGTGAGTTCAACGCGTTAAGCTTGGAGATCGCGGTGAGGGTGTGAGCTTGGGGCAGGAGAGATCTTCATGCGCACCCCAGTGTTCGAACCTCAAGGGTTTTGCCGGAACACAAAATGCGACACAAGGCTGCACCACCGGAAACCAAGAAGGTGTCCGTCAAGGAGGATGGCATGGGCGGGGCTTTCACCATAAGCTCCACCCTCAACAGAAAATAGGAAAGTGCGCTCGTCGCCTTCCTATTGGCGAATGTCGATGTGTTTGCATGGCAAGCATCCGACATCCCCGGCGTTCCTAGGGAGGTGATTGAGCACCATCTTGCTGTCTATCCTCATGCGCGGCCCGTCAACCAGAAGGTCAGGAAGCAAGCTTTGGAGCCACAAGAGTTCATCATAGAAGAGATCAGGACGTTGGAGGCGGCAGGCCTGGTTAGAGGAGTACTCCACCCCACGTGGTTGGCCAATCTAGTGGTGGTGCGTAAGGAAAATGGGAAGTGGAGACTGTGTATTGACTACACAGATATCAATAAAGCTTGTCCAAAGGATCCTTTCCCCTGCCACCATCGACCAGATTGTAGACTCCACTGCCGGGTGTGACCTGCTGTCATTCCTTGACGCCTATTCAGGATACCACCAGATCTTCATGATGAAGGAAGAAGAAGAGAAGACCGCGTTCATCACCCCATGTGGTTCGTACTGTTTTGTACGGATGCCTTTCGGGTTGAAGAGCGTTGGTTCGACGTTTGCCCGAGCGGTCCAAATTGGTTTTGAGCCCCAGCTGCATAGAAATATGGAAGCCTATATGGATGATATAGTGGTCAAAACCAAGGACAGGGCCACGCTCGTGCAAGATCTAGAGGAAACATTTGCAAACCTTCACAAGATCAACCTCAAGCTCAACCCAGGGAAGTGTGTGTTCAGTGTCCCGTCCGGCAAACTTCTTGGGTTCTTTGTGTCTCAGCGCGGAGTCGAAGCAAACCCCGACAAGATCAAGGCGATCGAACAGATTGAAGCACCAAAACAGGTCAAAGACATCCGTAGGCTCGCCGACTGCGTTGCCACCCTGAGTAGGTTCATTTCCAAATCTGCTGAGCGCGCCCTCCCCTTTTTCAAAGTTTTGAAAAAGGCGGGTCTAGTAAAGTGGACTCCGGAGGCAAAGGCTGCACTTCAAGATTTGAAGAGGTACCTCTCCTCCACGCCAATACTAGTCGCGCCCAAACCACGAGAGCCGTTGCTGCTATACTTAGCGGCAACGAATCAAGTGGTCAGTGCTGCGCTGGTGGCGTAGAGGGAACTTGAGGAAGAAGCAGCGGTAGGAGTGGAGCCATCGGATGGCGGGCCGGGGCCCTCCCCGGTAGAGCCTGTCGCCGGCAAGATGGAACCCCCGGCAGGGCCAGATCTCAGCAAGGCAGAGTCTGAGCAGATGAGCGAAGTAGGATGGAAGAAGAAGATGGTGCAGCACCCAGTTTATTTTGTCAGTTCCCTCTTACAGGGGCTATGTCAAGATATTCTGGTATGCAGAAGCTACTTTTCGGCCTCCTCATGGCCTCAAGAAGCTGCGCTACTATTTCCAAGCACATCAGATCACCATCGTCACTTGCCTCCCATTGAAACGAATCTTGCACAACCCAGATGCAACTGGGAGGATTGTGGAGTGGGCGTTGGAGCTGTCGAGCTTTGGCCTCAAGTTTGCAAGTACTTCAACAATCAAGAGCCGAGCCCTTGCAGAGTTCATAGCAGAATGGACCGCAACACCCGACGAGGAGATTCAAGAGACCACCCTCCCCGGCAAAGAGATGGGCAGTGAGTGGATTATGTACTTTGATGAGCTTTCTCACTCCAAGGTGCTGGTGCTGGCGTATTACTCGTCGCACCCACCGGAGAGCGCCTCAAGTACATAATCCAGATGCACTTTCCCCGGGAAAAATCAACGAACAACACAGCGGAGTACGAGGGGTTGTTGGCCGGCCTCAGGATCGCGGCAGAACTTGGAATCAGAAAGCTCATCATTAGAGGTGATTCACAGCTCGTCGTCAAGCAAGTGAATAAGGATTACCAGAGCCCGTTGATGGAGGCCTATGTGGATGAAGTGAGGAAGTTGGAAGAGCGCTTTGACGGATTGCAAGCAGAGCATGTTCCCCGAGCGGAGAATGGCATTGCTGACGACCTGTCAAAGCACGCTGCCCTCAAGTTGCCTGTGGAACCAGGTACCTTTATGCTTCAATTAACTCACCCATCCATTCAACCATCAGCAGGACAGAACAAACGAAGGAAGGCGGGCCCCGGAAAGTACTTTCCCGCTTAGCTCCTAGGAGCCACTGGCAAGGACGTTGTCGGGAGTCCCAAGCTTGCCGATGAGCAGCAACCCTCGGCAGGGCCTCAAGCCCTGGCCATAGAAGCAGCTGCCCTTACGGCCGAAAATGAGCCTTTAGTCCTTGCCATCGAGCCCCAGGCTCCGGCATGGGGGCAGCCCACCGTCCGTTTCCTCCAAACAGGAGAGCTCCCCGAGGAGTAGGAAGAAGCAGAGAAAGTAGCCCTTTGGTCCAGCATGTACCAATTCGTGGATGATGCCCTCTATAGGAGAAGATCGAACAGTGTGAAATTGAAGTGCATTCCTCGGGAGGACGGACTAAGGCTGTTGGCAGAGATACACGGAGGCATGTGTGGCTCCCACATAGGGTCGAGGCCTGTTGCCGGCAAAGCATTCCGGCAAGGTTTCTTCTGGCACACTGCCCTCCAGGATGCCACTGCACTAGTAAGCAAGTGTGAAGCGTGCCAGTTCCATTCAAAGAAGCTTCATCAACCAGCCCAAGCTCTTCAGACAATCCCTCTTTCCTGTCCATTTTCGGTCCGGGGGCTCGACATACTGGGCCCCTTTCCCCGTGCTGTCGGGGGCTTTGAGTACTTGTACGTCGTGATCGACAAGTTCACAAAGTGGCCGGAAGTGGAGCCAGTGAGAAAGGTGACAACACAGTCAGCCGTCAAGTTCTTCAAGGGACTAGTCTATCATTTCGGTGTGCCAAACAGAGTCATCACCGACAATGACACGCAATTCACGAGCCGTGCCTTCATGTAGTACATTCAAGACCTCGGCAGCAAGGTCTGTTTTGCTTCCGTTGCCCATCCCAGATGTAACGGCCAGGCTGAGAGGGCGAATGCAGAAGTGCTGCGGGGCCTCAAGACCAGAACTTTTGACAAGCCGAACAAGTGCGGAAGGTGCTGGATTAATGAGTTGGCAATGGTTCTTTGGTC
Source organism: Triticum aestivum (assembly GCF_018294505.1). Classification (NCBI taxonomy): domain Eukaryota; kingdom Viridiplantae; phylum Streptophyta; class Magnoliopsida; order Poales; family Poaceae; genus Triticum; species Triticum aestivum. The sequence goes on along the minus strand of NC_057802.1, from coordinate 214,838,432 downwards.
AATCAGAACGACACCAGATCGAGCCACTGGCCAGACACCCTTTGCCCTGGTATACGGGGCAGAAGCAGTTCTCCCCACGGAACTCAAATACGGGTCACCTCGAGTGCTCGCTTATGACGAGCTTGAGCAAGAGGAGTTGTGGCAAGATGACGCGACACTCCTTGAGGAAGATCGTCTTCGGGCGGCTGTGCGAGCTGCATGCTACCAGCAAGCCTTGCGCCACTACCATAGCTGCAAGGTTCATGCTCGAAGTCTTGAGGAAGGCGACCTTGTTCTTCGGCTCGTTTAGTCAGCCAAGAATTCCAACAAGTTAACGCCGTAGTGGGAAGGCCCTTATCAAGTAATACGAGTCAGCAGGCCTGGCGCAGTCCGCCTGGAGACCGAAGATGGTATCCCAGTGAGCAACTCCTAGAACATTGAACATCTTCGTAAGTTTTACCCATGAGGCGCGGTTGCCGACAAGGCATGTAACCCTTTGTACAGAGCCAGGCGCAGACCCTGAGCATGAATAAATGAAGCGCTGGCGCCCTAAGTTTTAGCATGCATGCTAGGTTAAGTCTCTCTCTTTGGAAGGGTTGATAGTGCTCAGCGGCAACTAACCCCTAGAATAGAGGTCGGGTGTGTGCCTTTCCGTCCTTTCCAGTCCTTTCTTTGGTTCGCAGGCTACACAGGCGTTTCTGCCAAGCCATTTAAGGGCAGGGAGCCGGACCGACATCCTCGACCTCGGAAAGCCATTGCCGGGGGATGCAGATTCAAGTATCCAACCACGGCAAGCCAAGGTTGCCGGGGCTGCAGATTCAGATAAGTCTTTTATCCCCTGTTATGCATTTCCGTATGGAACTGGGACGTATGAAGCCTCGTTTATTCCTGGGCCACCGTGCTCCCCATTTCCTGTGCCCAAGAACTATTCTCTGGGCCAGAATTTGGTTGTAGTTGCGGTGACAAGGAAGCAAACGAAGGGCCTAATCCTACTTCGCCCCTGCCTCCGCCGAGAGCATGAGTACGGCCGTGCTATGTAGTAAGGGGACAGCGAGGCCTGTTGCCGGGCGACAATGTTTATCTTAGGAATAACAAGGATTCATTCCTTGGCATGGGCCTCGCTCACGCACAAGGAACCCAACAAGCACCCTTTTTCATTAATACGTTCCAAACAAGTACAGTTCATAAGGAATGTAAACATGAGCAAGGGGATTACAAGGTTTAAATCTGACAAATGCCCGCAGGCTTAAAAACTAAAAAAGGATAAGATGCCCGTAATCCCTTTCTTGTCCTTCTCCCCAGGAAACGGATCAAGGTAAGTGGGAGGGCAAAAGGGGCACATAGGCGAGGTACGAGCAGCAGAAGACACCAAGAGAAGGCTGGTGATGACGGTGTCGGGGAAGAGGCCGAAAGATGAGGTAGCGGGCCGGCATTATGCGACGAAGGCGTCGGTGCCATCGTACTCCGAGTTGACGGCCCGCCACCTGCCTTCTTCGCCTTCTTCAGCCCTCCAGCGCCAGCCACCAGAAGCAGCGGCCCCAAGAAGTTCAAGGAGCTGGTGATGCAAATGGTGGTGCTGCCGGCGTCGCCTAGGGAAGGTGTGCCCGACACCTAGTCGGACCCGTCATCCGCTCGCCCGCTACCCTCGTCGTTGCTGTCGCTGTCCTCCTCGTCGTTGTCGTCCGAGGAGGAGCTTTCGTCATCGGTCGAGCTCTCTGCACAGCACCCTAGCCTGTGTCCCGAGCGCCCGAAGAACTTGATGGAGAACAGGTCGCTCTCCGCTAGATTGAAGCAGTGGACGTGCCCATCCATCAAGCAATGGGCACGTGCGAAGGTTTTCCAGCCCCGACGAAGGAGCATCACATGGGGGGCGGGAAACCTTGTGTTCCCCCACATGTCGCCATGGCAACACCCCTTCATGCGAAGCCTCAGCTGCGGTGTCCGGTCGATCTCCTGCACCCTCACGAACGCCCTGGGAAGAAGAAGGCGGCTGCGCGGCGGCCCATGCAGCTGCAAAATAAACTCGACTGCCGTGTCCCCAACGTGACCACTCGACGAAGCAGGAGAAGATGCTGGAGGAGATGGCGACGGAGATGGAGACGATGCAGGCGTCCCCCTTCCGTGCCCACCTCTGCCTCGGCCGCCTCGCCGACCGCGGCCCCGTCCGGCGCCCCTGCCTCGAGCATGGCCTTCACTTTCGGCATCTGGCTCTTCCTTGACCGCCATAGCTCCCTGGCGGGAGGAGGACCTGGTCGCCTCCGCGGAAGGACGTCCGCGGCCATGCCCTCTCGCCATAATAGTGGATGAAGAATGGAGACGGAGGGGAGAAGCAGGGAGATGCTCTTCCTCCTACCCCTGAGTTCCCTTTTTATAGCTGAGCGGGGAAGGCCAAAAGACTAGCTCTACGCCTCTGAAGAGCCCGCTCAGGTCTGGCTCATTAAGTGGCGACGAGCAAGGCCATCTACCGCCCTCCCCGCCCAATCAAAGGCACGTGAGTATCGGCCCCCGCGCGCCTTCCCATATTCCATGCGTCTGTCACCTACCCCACGCCGTGCATGCGGTGTACGTGGCACAAGGGGCAGGCGTAGTGGGAAACATGGAACGACGGTTCCAAGGCAGAGAGAGTAAATGGGCAACAACCCTGCAGTTTTAATGGGACAGGCAAGCCACCTCTTTACTATTCACCATGGGATGACGTGAGCATGCTGCGGTCATTCCACGCACGACCCGCACATCATGAATTCAACGCGGGTCGTGGGGAAGCGCAACCAGTGAGGGGAGTTACTATGGTAAAACTCTGCCGTGCGCGCGCCCGTGCACCGTTCTAGGCCTGGCCCAACAAACGCTCTGCGCTTATGTGTGGCCCAGGCCCGAGGGCTCCTATTGGTGTAGAAAAGTAGGGGTCCTTTTGGGACCCCTTTACTTGTGCACAGGCAGTTGCAGCCCCACCTGCGGCCACGCTTGGCGGGGCAGTAGGAGCAAAGACACAAGGCGAACAGAGCGACGCCAAGACCAGAAACACAAAGAGCAGAGGGGCGAGGTGAACTCCCCGGCAAGGGCCTTGCCGGGCGGCCTCCACAGCCCCGGCAAGAACCTTGCCGTGGCAACTTGCCCAACACCAGCAGAGCTGCCACGCTTGAGCCTAAGGGTTCTGACGCCATCACCCACATTGGAACCAAGGCTCGGGAGGCGCCTCCATGGTGGCATGCAAATCTTTGTGAAGACCAGAAGCATAAAAGACTAGATGATAACCAGAAGACTAAGATCCTCGGCAAGATCCTTGCCGAGGATACCCACAAGACCCCTGTTGGAAATATGCCCTAGAGGCAATAATAAAATGGTTATTATTATATTTCCTTGTTCATGATAATTGTATATTGTTCATGCTATAATTGTATTAACTGGAAACCGTAATACATGTGTGAATACATAGACCACAAGATGTCCCTAGTAAACCTCTAGTTGACTAGCTTGTTGATCAATAGATGGTTATGGTTTCCTATCCATGGACATTGGATGTCATTAATAACGGGATCACATCATTAGGAGAATGATGTGATGGACAAGACCCAATCCTAAGCATAGCACAAGATCGTGTAGTTCGTTTGCTAAGAGCTTTTCTAATGTCAAGATCGTTTCCTTAGACCATGAGATTGTGCAACTCCCGGATACTGTAGGAATGCTTTGGGTGTACCAAACGTCACAACGTAACTGGGTGGCTATAAAGGTGCACTACAGGTATCTCCGAAAGTGTCTGTTGGGTTGGCACGAATCGAGACTGAGATTTGTCACCCCGTATGACGGAGAGGTATCTCTGGGCCCACTCGGTAATGCATCATCATAATGATCTCAATGTGACTAATGAGTTAGCCACAGGATCATGCATTACGGAACGAGTAAAGAGACTTGCCGGTAACGAGATTGAACAAGGTATTGGGATACCGACGATCGAATCTCGGGCAAGTAACATACCAATAGACAAAGGGAATTGTATACGGGATTGATTGAATCCCCGACATCGTGGTTCATCCGATGAGATCATCGTGGAACATGTGGGAGCCAATATGGGTATCCAGATCCCGCAATTGGTTATTGGCCAGAGAGGTGTCTCGGTCATGTCTGCATGGTTCCCGAACCCGTAGGGTCTACACACTTAAGGTTCGGTGATGCTAGAGTTCTTATGGGAAATAGTATGTGGTTACCGAAGGTTGTTCGGAGTCCCGGATGAGATCCCGGACATGACGAGGAGCTCTGGAATGGTCCGGAGGTGAAGATCGGTATATTGGACGAAGGGTATGGGAGTTCGGAATTGTTCCGGGGGTACCAGGCTATGGCCAGCATGTCCGAAAGGGGTTTCGGAGGCCCCGGCAAGCGTTGGGGGGCCTTATGGGCCAAGGGGAAGGGGCAAACCAGCCCACTAAGGGGCTGTGCGCCCCTCCCAACCCCTCTCACGTAACCAGGAGAGGTGGGGGCGCCACCCCTAGGGCAGCCGCCCCTCCCGGCTTGGGGGGCAAGTTTCCTAGGGGGTGGGGGCGCCCAAACCCATCTAGGGTTTCCCCTGGCCGCCGCCTCCTCCTCTAGATCCATCTAGAGGGGCCGGCCCCCTCTCCCCTTCCCCCTATATATAGTGAGGGGGTGGGAGGGCAGCCACACCCTTCCATTGGCGCAGCCCCTTCCTCCTCATACATCTCCTCCTCCTCCGTAGTGCTTGGCGAAGCCCTGCCGGAGAACCACGAGCTCCATTGTCACCACACCATCGTGCTGCTGGAGTTCTCCCTCAACTTCTCCTCTCCCCTTGCTGGATCAAGAAGGAGGGGACGTCCCCGGGCAGTACGTGTGTTGAACGCGGAGGCGCCGTTCGTTCGGCGCTAGATCGGATCTTCCGCGATTTGAATCGCCGCGAGTACGACTCCATCAACCGTGTTCTTGTAACGCTTCCGCTTAGCGATCTTCAAGGGTATGAAGATGCACTCCCTCTCTCTCGTTGCTAGCATCTCCTAGATTGATCTTGGTGACACATAGGAAAATTTTGAATTATTGCTACGTTCCCCAACAGTGGCATCATGAGCTAGGTCTATGCGTGGATTCTATGCGCGAGTGGAACACAAAGTAGTTGTGGGCGATGATTTGTTCAATTTGCTTACCGTTACTAGTCTTATCTTGATTCGGCGGCATTGTGGGATGAAGCGGCCCGGACAGACCTTACACGTACTCTTACGTGAGACAGGTTCCACCGACTGACATGCACTTGATGCATAAGGTGGCTAGCGGGTGTCTGTCTCTCCCACTTTAGTCGGATCGGATTCGATGAAGAGGGTCCTTATGAAGGGTAAATAGAAATTGGCATATCACCATTGTGGCTTTTGCGTAGGTAAGAAACGTTCTTGCTAGAAACCCATAGCAGCCACGTAAAACATGCAACAACAACTAGAGGACGTCTAACTTGTTTTTGCAGGGTATGCTATGTGATGTGATATGGCCAAAAGGATGTGATGAATTATATATATGTGATGTACGAGATTGATCATGTTCTTGTAATAGAAATCATGACTTGTATGTCGATGAGTATGACAACCGGCAGGAGCCATAGGAGTTGTCTAAATTTATTGCATGACCTGCGTGTCAATGAAAAACGCCATGTAATTACTTTACTTTATTGCTAACCGTTAGCCATAGTAGTAGAAGTAATAGTTGGCGAGACAACTTCATGAAGACACGATGATGGAGATCATGATGATGGAGATCATGGTGTCATGCCGGTGATGAAGGTGATCATGCTGCGCCTCGATGATGGAGATCAAAATGCGCAAGATGATACTGGCCATATCATGTCACTTTATGATTTGCATGTGATGTTTGTCATGTTTACATCTTATTTGCTTAGAACGACGGTAGCATAAATAAGATGATCCCTCACTAAAATTTCAAGAGATGTGTTCCCCTAACTGTGCACCGTTGCGAAGGTTCGTTGTTTCGAAGCACCACGTGATGATCGGGTGTGATAGATTCTAACGTTCGCATACAACGGGTGTAAGCCAGATTTACACATGCGAAACACTTAGGTTGACTTGACGAGCCTAGCATGTACAGGCATGGCCTCGGAACACAAGAGACCGAAAGGTCGAACATGAGTCGTATAGTAGATACGATCAACATGAAGATGTTCACCGATGATGACTAGCCCGTCTCACGTGATGATCGGACACGACCTAGTTGACTCGGATCATGTATCACTTAGATGACTAGAGGGATGTCTATCTGAGTGGGAGTTCATTAAATAATTTGATTAGATGAACTTAATTATCATGAACATAGTCAAAAGGTCTTTGCAAATTATGTCGTAGCTTACGCTTTAGTTCTACTAAGATATGTTCCTAGAGAAAATTTAGTTGAAAGTTGATAGTAGCAATTATGCGGACTGGGTCCATAAACTGAGGATTGTCCTCATTGCTGCACAGAAGGCTTATGTCCTTAATGCACCGCTCGGTGTGCTGAACCTCGAGCATCGTTTGTGGATGTTGCGAACATCTGACATACACGTTTTGATGACTACGTGATAGTTCAGTGCTTAATGTTAAACGGTTTAGAATTAAGGCACCGAAGACATTTTGAAATGTCACGGCACATATGAGATGTTCCAAGAGCTGAAATTGGGATTTTAGGCTCGTGCCCACGTCAAGAGGTGTGAGACCTCCGACAAGTTTCTTAAGCCTGCAAACTAAGGGAGAAAAGCTCAATCGTTGAGCATGTGCTCGGATTGTCTGAGTACTACAATCGCTTGAATCAAGTGGGAGTTGTCTTCTAGATGAGATAGTGATGGTTCTCCAAAGTCACCGCCACCAAGCTACTAGAGCTTCGTGATGAACTATAACATATCAGGGATAGATATGATGATCCTTGAGCTATTCGCGATGTTTGACACAGCGAAAGTAGAAATCAAGTAGGAACATCAATTGTTGATGGTTAGTAAAACCACTAGTTTCAAGAAGGGCAAGGGCAAGAAGGGATACTTCATGAAACGGCAAATCAATTGCTGCTCTAGTGAAGAAACCCAAGGTAGAACCCAAACCCGAGACTAAGTGCTTCTGTAATGAGGGGAACGGTCACTGAAGCAGAACTACCCTAGATACTTGGTAGATGAGAAGGCTGGTAAGGTCGACAGAAGTATATTGGATATACATTATATTAATGTGTACTTTACTAGTACTCCTAGTAGCACCAGGGTATTAGATACCGGTTCGGTTGCTAAGTGTTGGTAACTCGAAATAAAAGGCTACGGAATAAACGGAGACTAGCTAAAGGTGAGATGACGATATGTGTTGGAAGTGTTTCCAAGGTTGATGTGATCAAACATCGCACGCTCCCTCTACCATCGAGATTGGTGTTAAACCTAAATAATTGTTATTTGGTGTTTGCATTGAGCATAGACATGATTGGATTATGTTTATCGCAATATGGTTATTCATTTAAGGAGAATAATGGTTACTCTGTTTATTTGAATAATACCTTCAATGGTCTTGCACCTAAAATGAATGGTTTATTGAATCTCGATCGTAGTGATACACATGATCATGCCAAAAGATACAAGATAGTAATGATAGTACCACATACTTGTGGCACTGCCATTTGAGTCATATTGGTATAAAATGCATGAAGAAGCTCCATGTAGATGGATCTTTGGACTCACTCGTTTTTGAAAAGATTGAGACATGCGAACCATGTCTATTGGTATATATGCATGAAGAAACTCCATGCAGATGGATCGTTTGGACTCACTTGATTTCTAATCACTTGAGACATGCAAATCATACCACATGGGCAAGATGACTAAAAGGCCTCGTTTTCAGTGAGATGGAACAAAAGAGCAACTTGTTGGAAGTAATACATTTGATGTGTGCAATCCAATGAGTGCTGAGGCACGCAGTGAATATCATTATGCTCTTACTTCAGAGATGATTTGAGTAGATTCTAAGTATATTTACTTGATGAAATACAAGTCTGAAGTAATTTCAGAGTGAAGTAGGAGATCGTCGTGACAAGAGGATAAGATGTCTATGATATGATCATAGAGATGAATATCTGAGTCACGAGTTTGGTACACAATTAAGACATTGTGGAAATTGTTTCACAACTAATACCGCCTGGAACACCATAGTGTGATGGTGTGTCCGAACATCATAAATGCACCCTATTGGATATGGTGCATACCATGATGTCTCTTATCGAATTACCACTATCGTTTATGGGTTAGGAATTAGAGACAACCGCCTTCACTTTAATAGGGCACCACGTAATTCCATTGAGATGACACCGTATGGACTATGGTTGAGAGAAACCTAAGCTGTCATTTCTTAAAAGTTTGGGGCTGCGACGCTTATGTGGAAAAGTTTCAGGCTGATAAGCTCGAACCCAAAGCGGATAAATGCATCTTCATAGAATACCCAAAACAGTTGGGTATACCTCCTATTTCAGATCTGGAAGCAAAAGTGATTGTTTCTAGAAAAGGGTCCTTTCTCGAGGAAAAGTTTCTCTCGAAAGAATTGAGTGGGAGGATGGTGGAGACTTGATGAGGTTATTGAACCGTCACTTCAACTAGTGTGTAGCAGGGCACAAGAAGTTGTTCCTGTGGCACCTACACCAATTGAAGTGGAAGCTTATGATAGTGATCATGAAACTTCGGATCAAGTCACTACCAAACCTCGTAGGACGACAAGGATGCGTACTACTTCAGAGTGGTACGTAATCCTGTCTTGGAAGTCATGTTGCTAGACAACAATGAACCTACGAGCTATGGAGAAGCGATGGTGGGCCCAGATTCCGACAAATGGCTCGAGGCCATAAAATCCGAGAGAGGATCCATGTATAAAAACAAAGTATAGACTTTGGAAGAACTACTTGATGGTCGTAAGGCTGTTGGGTGCAGATGGATTTTAAAAGGAAGACGGACAATGATGGTAAGTGTCACCATTAAGAAAGCTCGACTTGTCGTTAAGATGTTTTCCGACAAGTTCAAGGAGTTGACTACGATGAGATTTTCTCACTCGTAGCGATGCTAAGAGTATGTTGGAATTATATTAGCAGTTACTACATTATTTATGAAATCTTGCAGATAGGATGTCAAAAAAAAACATTGTTTCCTCGACGATTTTCTTGAGGAAAGGTTGTATGTGATACAAGCAGAAGGTTTTGTCAATCCTGAAAGATGCTAACAAGTATGCGAAGCTCCAGCAATCCTTCTAAGGACTGGAGTAAGCATCTCGGAGTTGGAATGTACGCTTTGATGAGATGATCAAAGATTTTGGGTTTTTACAAAGTTTATGAGAAACTTCTATTTCCAAAGAAGTGAGTGGGAGCACTATAGAATTTTTGATGAGTATATGTTGTTAACATATTGTTGATCAGAAATGATGTAGAATTTCTGAAAAGCATACAGGGTTATTTGAAAAGTGTTTTTCAATGGAAACCCTGGATTAAGCTACTTGAACATTGAGCATCAAGATCTATAAGGATAGATCAAAAACGCTTAATAATACTTTCAAATGAATACATACCGTGACAAGATTTTGAAGGAGTTCAAAATAGATCAGCAAAGAAGGAGTTCTTGGCTGTGTTACAAGGTGTGAGTATTGAGTAAGACTCAAGACCTGACCACGGCAGAAGAGAGAGAAAGGACGAAGGTCGTCCCCTATGCTTTAGACGTAGGCTCTACAGTATGCTATGCTATGTACCGCACCTGAAGTGTGCCTTGCCATGAGTTAGTCAAGGGGTACAATAGTGATCCAGGAATGGATCACATGACAGCGGTCGAACTTATCCTTAGTAACTAGTGGACTAAGGAATTTTCTCGATTATGGAGGTGGTAAAAGAGTTCGTTGTAAAGGGTTACGTCGATGCAAAGTTTGACACTAATCCGGATGACTCTGAGTAGTAAACCGGATTCGTATAGTAGAGCAGTTATTTTGTCGGAGTGAATGGCCACGGGTAGCCTAACCAACTACCCCTGGCTCTTCGGAAAATTTATCAGGCCTTTGGGCCTTCAAGCACTCCAAGCATTTGGGCCGCCTTCCCCGGCCGGCTACCACTAAAGCCGACTCCCGGAAGGCGACCCAGCCTCACCGACTCCTCCCTAGGACGACTGGGGGGTGTCTGACTCCAAGAAGCCGGCCAAGAAGGACGCCGACTCCTAGGAGCCGGCCAAGACCACAACCACTCCTGCATAACGGCGACCTGACGGGGTATTGCCACAGTGCGGCCCACGACCCCCGAAGCCCGAGGCGGGCATGGCTACAGGAGGCCGTACGGGAGGGATGTCTCCCGTGCGGCTCGGCACTGTAGCCACGCTAGCCCCGACGTCATCCACGACTTACTCCTGTACGGCCCAAGGACTGCGGGCCCCTTCAGCCAGAGAGAGGCGTGAAGGCGGCCCGGTTCTTCCTAGTCGGTCAAGAGCTTAGCCGGCCTCCAGAAGCCGGCCACTCCCTTCCTCGAAGCAAGAGCCCCATTAAGGAGACAAGACGAGGTGAGGCTACAGTGATAGCCCCCAAGGCGGCCCACTGTAGCCACGCTCACCTCAACCAAGCCCTCATCATCAGAGGCGCGGCTACAGTAAGCAGCCGCCGACAAAACCCTAGGCGGTGGGACCGGCCTGTCGACCAAGTAGCCGGCAGCCGGCGGGACCCAGCAGCCGGCGGAGAAGCCGGCGAGCGTAGACACTGACAGCTGGGGCCAGATCCCAGTCGGATTACCATTGTACCCCCGGGGGGTAGGCCTATATAAACCCCCCGGAGCACCCATGCAAAGGGTTCGCACCTCAGCAGAGTTTGCTTCTAAGCATAGCACACACACACACCATAGATAGAGAGAAGCAAGAGCTAGCCTTGTTCTTCTTCTCCCTTGAACCCAACAGCTCTAGGAGCGATTGTAGCTACCCTTTATCGATCTAGTGATCATGTGGAGACCCCGTAGAGCAGGACTAGGGGTGTTATCTCCCTGGAGAGCCCCGAACCTGGGTAAGATTCGCCGGCGTGCATGTTTTCGCCTCATCCCGTTTCCAGGCACCGGCGACGTTTTATTGGCTCCCACAATGATAAGCCATCCCTTGGCATATGTTGCACCAACCACCCGACATTTGGCGCCCACCGTGGGTCCAGGTGCACCGTCGTCCGGAGACCTGTTCTGGATGGGAACCCTCTTCCTTCCCCGCGAGCGCAGCCAGCCTGCTGCGCCCGATGGTGTTTGCCCCGACGCGCTGCAAGGCGTCGACGATGCCTGCGCAGCGAGCCGCCTCGCCGATCTGCTCGGCGAGACTCACATCTCCGACGATCCTGCGTCCGACGCAGGCACCGACTACCCTGAGAGCCGCCTCGTCAGCCTCCTCGACCAACTTCACGTCTCCAGCGAGCCTGCTACGGACATGGAGTCGGTCGGCTCCACCGACCCGATGCTCATCGACTCCGACACCGCGTCGCTCGACGCCTACCCCTCCGACGTGGTGGTCTTCGACGACCCCCTCCCTCGAGCTGACAGCGGCAGTAGCACGGTCACCGAAGTGCTGGTCATCAGCCATGTCTCCAACTCGGGCGAGAACGCCCGCGACGCTCAGCAAGCGGCGATGCACGACCTCTCCGTCCCCCTCCCGGCCGACGCCGACGCCGAGACCCTGGAGGCACGCCGCCTTGCCCTCATCGCGGAGAGCAAGAAGATAGCCTCGATGAGACGCCTCACCGAGGCCCACCAGCGCGAAGTCGACCACGCCGCCTTCGGGACGCCGCCGCCTAGCGGCCCGAGCCGAGCCGGCTTCGTCCAGAAGCGCGGCGCAGCCGTTGCTAGCATGCTGGGCGCAGATCGTCCCGTCTACGCCACCCCGCTCGAGAATCTGCGAGCCGCTCAGGCGGCTGCAGAGGAGCTCAATGGGCTGGGAGCCGATGAGCTCCCCTACATGACAAGACGGATCCAGCAGCTGATCGACGCGGCTGCAGAACGGCACGAAGCCGGTGCCCGAGCTGATAGCCATCCCCCGCGCCGGGAGCACGCTGCGACGTCCCGCTCGCCGACTGCGAGCGACGCGCGCCAGAAGAAAGACAAGGAGCCGGCTGCCAGCCGCAGCCGGACTTGCATCACTATCGAGCGCGACGCGGATGGCCGCCCTCGGGCGGTTGAACACCAAGGAAACCTGCCTCCTCCGCCGCCTCGAAGAGAAAGACGCCTCACTCCACCGCCTGTCACCCATCCGACTCTTGTCGACCGACTCGGCCACCGAGAAGGAGTCGGCGAGAACGACGCCCGCCACAGGATCGACCGCCTGGCTCGATCCTTGGCTTTAGAAGAAGAAGACGATGTCGGCCCGCCATGCTTTGGCCCCCGCATCCGCGACGAGCCCTTTCCCAAAGGGTTCTCGCTCCCCAGAGACACGCCCAAGTACAACGGCTCAGTGAAGCCGGAAGATTGGCTCATCGACTACTCCACAGCCGTCAGCATCGCCAACGGCAATCGGCGCGTCGCCGTGAAGTATGTCCCTTTGATGCTGCAAGGCACGGCGCGCACATGGCTTAATAGCCTCAAGCCCTACAGCATCAACAGTTGGCTGGACTTCACCGAAGTTTTCGTCCGCAACTTCACCAGCACCTACAAGCGGCCTCCCAAGCCTCGCCAGCTCTCCCTCTGCGTCCAGGGGCCCAACGAGTCGACCCGCGACTACCTCACGCGATGGGCCGAGCTCCGCAACTCCTGCGAGGGAGTGCACGAGGTCCAGGCCATCGAATATTTCACCGCCGGGTGCCGAGAGGGCACCCTCCTCAAGCACCGACTCCTCTGCGACGAGCCGGCTACCCTCGATGAGCTGCTGATCACCGCCGACAAGTATGCCACTGCCGAATCCTCCATGAAGACCGAGCTCCGAGTGGACGCCTCGGGGAAGGTAGTTGCTCCGGCTCCCAAGACGCCGGCTGGCGACCCTAACCGGCGCTCCTACCAGAACGATCGCAAGCGCAAGGGCCCCATGCTGACTTCCTCCAGTCGGCAGGTGGCCACCATTGAAGACGAGCAGCCCAAAGAGCGGCCCGCTCCCAAGAAGAAGGGAGGCCGGCCGCCTTGGCAGCCGTCCTTCTCCTACAAACAAGCACTCGATGCTCCCTGCAAGTTCCACAGCGGCGCGAGGCCGTCCAACCATATGACACGGAAATGCCACTGGCTTACCCGCATCACCAAGGGCGAAGGGATGGTGCCGCCTCCGCCTCCCGGCCCGCCGCCTCCAGCTCCCCAGCAGCCGGCGGCCCGGCCGGCAGTCGGCGCCATCCAAGACGAGTTCCCCGAAGCGCATGATGCCTACGTCGTCTTCACAAGTCAACTCGACGACAAGCGCAGCCGACGCCGGCAGCACCAAGAAGTAAACGCAGTCGCCTCTAGCACCGCCGAGTTCATGCACTTGTCGGAAAAGCCCATCAGCTGGAGCTAGGCCGATCACCCAGAGGTGATGCCTTCGCCTGGCTCCTATGCTATGGTCTTGGACGTCACCCTTGCGACGGAGAGGCGAGCTGCCAGATTTTCCCGCGTCCTCATAGACGGCGGAAGCAGTATCAACATACTGTACCGCGACACCATGGACAAGCTGAACATCAAAGCAAAGCAGCTCATGCCGAGCCGCACCGTCTTCCATGGCATCGTACCCGGCCTATCTTGCTCTCCAATCGGCAAGATCAAAATGGATGTTCTCTTCGGAGACAAAGATCACTTTCGCCGGGAAGCAATATGGTTCGAGGTGGTGGATTTGGCGAGCCCCTATCATGCACTACTTGGCCGACCTGCTTTGGCCAAGTTCATGGCTGTGCCCCACTATGCCTACCTGAAGATGAAGATGCCGAGCTCGAAGGGGATCATCATGGTAGCCGGCGACTACAAGAAGTCCATCGAGTGTGGCATGGCCAGTAGCCAGCTGGCCGAGTCCCTCGTGGTGGCCGAAGAGAAGAAGATGTTGGAATGGGTTGTGGCCATGGCCGGCAAGCAGCCGGCCTTGTCCCCCAACCCCAAGGACAGTGATGCGCAGGGCTCCTTCCAGCCTGCGAAAGAGACGAAGAAGATACCTCTAGACCCGGAGCACCCGGAGAGGTTCGCCGTGATTGGGGCGAACTTGGACAGTAAATAGGAAGGCGAGCTCGCCGACTTCCTCCGTGAGAATCGAGACATCTTTGCATGGTCCCCAAAGGACATGCCGGGTGTCCCGAAGGATTTCGCCAAGCACAAATTACATGTCCGAGCTGATGCGAAGCCGGTCAAGCAACCCCTCCGCCGACTATCAGAAGAGAAGCGAAGGATCGTGGGAGAAGAGATAGCCCGACTCCTTGCAGCCGGCTTCATCATGGAAGTGTTCTTTCCAGAATGGCTTGCCAACCCAGTTCTGGTTTTGAAGAAGAATAACAAGTGGCGCATGTGTATAGACTACACAAGTTTGAACAAGGCGTGCCCAAAGGATCCGTTTGCTTTGCCACGGATTGACCAAGTGATAGACTCCACAGCCGGATGCGAGCTGTTATGTTTTTTGGATGCATACTCAGGGTATCATCAAATCAAGTTGGACCCGGCTGACCGCCTGAAGACTGCCTTCATCACACCCTTTGGAGCTTTCTGCTACCTGACGATGACATTCGGCTTGAGAAACGCCGGTGCCACTTTTCAGCGTTGCATGCAGAAATGTCTCTTGAAACAACTCGGCAGAAATTCCCACGTCTACGTAGACGACATGACATTGTGGTGAAGACAGAGAAGCGCGGTACCTTGCTGGAAGACCTGAAGGAAACATTTGCCAACTTGCGCCGATTCCAGATCAAGCTCAACCCCGAGAAGTGCGTGTTCGGAGTGCCAGCCGGCCAGCTGCTAGGCTTCCTGGTCTCCGAACGCGGCATTGAGTGCAACCCTGTCAAGATCAAAGCCATCGAGAGGATGGAGATTCCCACCAAGCTGCGAGATGTGCAGAAGTTCACTGGCTGCTTAGCCTCCCTGAACCGTTTTATCAGCCGACTAGGAGAGAAGGCTCTCCCCCTGTACCGACTCATGAAGAAGTCCACTCACTTTGAGTGGAATGATCAAGCCGACCAAGCCTTTCATGAGTTGAAGAAAATGTTGACCACTCCGCCTGTCCTGGTTGCGCCGACTGAGAAGGAGCCCATGCTCCTCTACATCGCCGCGACAAGCCGAGTCATCAGCACTGTTGTTGTGGTCCAGCGCCCGGAGGAAGGCAGAGCCCAGCTGGTCCAGAGGCCGGTCTACTATCTCAGCGAAGTACTGTCTAGCTCAAAGCAAAACTACCCGCACTACCAGAAGATGTGCTATGGGGTGTACTTCGCTGCCAAGAAATTGAAGCCCTACTTCCAAGAGCACCCCATCACGGTCGTGTGCACTGCCCCGCTCGCTGAGATCATAGGCAGCCGGGATGCATCCGGCCGGGTGGCCAAATGGGCCATTGCCTTGGCGCCCTACACGATTTTCTATCAACCCTGCACCGCCATCAAGTCGCAAGCATTGGCCGACTTCCTCGTCGACTGGGCCGAGACCCAGTACTTACCGCCGGCTCCCGACTCCACCCATTGGCGGATGCACTTTGACGGGTCCAATATGCGCACCGGCTTGGGAGCTGGCATCGTCCTCACGTCTCCCAAAGGCGACAAGCTCAAGTACACGCTGCAGATCCACTTCGCCGCCTCCAACAACGTGGCCGAGTACGAGGCGCTCGTGCATGGGCTCCGGCTAGCCAAAGAGCTCGGCATATGCCGGATCCTGTGCTACGGCGACTCAGACTTGGTGGTCCAGCAATCATCTGGCGACTGGGACGCCAAGGACGCAAACATGGCAAGCTACCGTTTCCTCGTCCAGCAGATAAGCGGATACTTCGAAGGATGCGAGTTCCTTCACGTGCCAAGGGCCGACAACGACCAAGCAGATGCCCTAGCACGGATCGGCTCCACCCGACAAGCCATACCGACTGGCGTCTCCCTCCAGCGCCTCCTCAAGCCGTCCATCAAGCCGTCTCCAGAGTCGGATTCCATCTTCGTACCGCCTGCGCCAGAAACAGCCGGATCCGGCTCAAGAAATCCCGCAGGCGGCACGGGGACTTCGACGACTGCCCCCGGGACTGACGTAGTCGCACCCGGCCCAGGGACTTCAGAACCCGGCCCAGGGACTGCAGTAGTCGGCCCGGGGACTGCAACGACACAAGAAGCGGTGGTCGACTCCAATGCAACACCCAACCCACCCACCCGCGTCATGGTGGCCACATTAACAGCAGAAGAAGTCACAGCTCCCTCATGGGCCCAGCCCATCCTCAAGTTCCTAGTCGGCAGAGAGCTGCCGGCTGATGAGATCGCAGCAAGACTAGTGCAACGACGAGCCGCAGCATACACAATAATCAACAGGGAGCTTGTGAAGCGCAGCGTCACTGGAGTCTTCCAGCGCTGCGTCGAGCCAGAAAAAGGAGTGGCAATCCTCAAAGACATCCACCAAGGCGAATGCGGCCATCACGCCGCCTCAAGATCCCTCGTGGCCAAGGCTTTCCGCCATGGTTTCTTCTGGCCGACTGCCTTGGAGGATGCTAAAGAAATAGTCAAGAGCTGCAGAGGATGTCAAGTCTTCAGTTCCAAACAACACCTGCCGGCTTCTGCCCTCAAGACCATTCCCCTCACCTGGCCTTTTGCCGTCTGGGGACTGGACATGGTGGGCCCTTTCAAGATAGCCCGCGGCGGCTTGACACATCTACTCGTTGCTGTGGACAAGTTCACAAAGTGGATTGAAGCCAAGCCAATTAAGAAGCTGAACGGGCCGACTGCCGTGACATTCATCACCGACATCACTACTCGGTACGGCGTGCCGCACAGCATCATCACCGACAACGGCACGAACTTCGCCAAAGGCGCACTGGCACGTTTCTGCGCGACACAGGGCATCCGACTGGACTTAGCGTCCGTTGCCCACCCGCAGTCAAACGGCCAGGTTGAGCGAGCAAATGGACTTATCCTCTCCGGCATCAAGCCCCGACTGGTTGCACCACTGGAGCGATCGGCCGTCTGCTGGCTCGAAGAGCTGCCGGCTGTCCTCTGGAGTCTGCGCACTACACCCAAAAAATCAACCGGCTTCACTCCATTCTTCCTTGTGTACGGTGCCGAGGCTGTCATCCCAACAGACATCGAGTTCGACTCGCCTCGGATCACCATGTACACGGAGGAGGAAGCCAAAGAAGCAAGAGAAGACGGCGTCGACCTACTGGAAGAAGGCCGGCTGTTAGCCCTCAGCCGGTCCGCCATCTACCAGCAAGGCCTGCGCCGCTACTACAACCGCAAGGTCAAGCCAAGATCCTTCCAAGAGGGCGACCTTGTGCTCCGGCTGATCCAACGAACAGCCGGCCAGCACAAGCTCTCGGCCCCTTGGGAAGGCCCCTTCGTCGTCAGCAAGGCACTCGGCAACGACTCCTACTACTTGATCGACGCGCAAAAGCCAAGAGCACGCAAGAGAGACGACTCCAGCAAAGAGTCGGAGCGACCATGGAACGCAAACCTCCTAAGACGATTTTACAGCTGAAAAGCATTATGTATCACGCTACCCCTTTTGTATTAAGTTACAAACCAACAGGCCCCCCGAACAGTACTCGGGGAGTGCCTTTTATTTATCTATGAATGACGAGTGTCATATCCATGAATGTATTATTACATTTTGAATTCTTGTCCGGCACCGGGTCCGACTAGCCGGCCCGGGGACTGGCCGCCTTGAGTTATATTCTAAGTTCTTCCCGAAGTCAGCAAAGTAGTGCGCTGGCTTCCAAGTCCTCTCTTGTTGAAAGTCGCAGCTCAAAGAACTGACTGTCCGACTAGCAAGAGAGAAGACAGAAAGGACGCCCACACGAAAAACGGCTAAGGAACAACTAACCTATATAGCAAAAAGACGGCTTCCATATATGCCTGCCGGCTGTCACGGCAGCCGGCTGGCCGGCTTCCTAAAAAACTTAGCTTAAGTCCGGGAGAGCTCAAAGTACTTCCCCCTCCCCAATCGGCCAGGCACTCCCCGGCTACAGATTGCAGAGCAACTGTTTGACTAGGGAGACGGCAACCAAGGGAGGGCGGCAAAGGGAAAAAGCAGAAGGACAAAAAGCGAAAGTACAAGGAAAGACCGATTGCATAACTTATATACATAAAGCTGCCCACAGGCCGGCAACAGACTTAAGTTTGAATACACCCAGTGGGTGGAATTATGCAGACTTAACCAAACATTGTTCAAAAGTAACAAGACAGGAAAACAAAAGAAAGAAGACTAAGGCGCGACTTGGAGGCCGAGCTGGTCGGTGAAGGCAGCTCGCCGGCTGAAGGAGTGGCCGCCTAGCTGGTCCCGTCTTGACCACCTCCCGCGGCAGGAGACGCACTCGCACGCGACGTAGTGCTGGAGGCGCGGTCAGGCTGGCCGGCTTCTCCACCAGCCGGCTCGGCGTCTTCACCCTCCTCCTCCTCCTCCTCGCCCTCGTCGCTGGAGTCGATCTCCTCCGCCGAGTCCTCACCATGCGCCGGGTCCAGCCCGAACCAATCTTCCGGCTGGGCGACTCCATTGTCGTCCACCTCGGGGGCGAAGACGTTGGTGTCGGTGTAGTCGGCGATCGCTGAAGCCCGCCGAATGATGGCCGGCCGCGCCGGCTCCAGCTCCGTGTTGGCTTGCTGCCGCCAGGTCGACAGCAGGTCCAGGTTCAGGCCGGGATACCAGGCCTTAACGAACTCCAGCGCCCGCCTGGCGCCGGAGCGAGCCGCTGACGGCTTCCAAGCCTCGAAGCGGCCGACTGCCACCTCCAGCCAGTCGGCGGTCCGACTGGGGGTGCGAGGGACCACTTGGCCAGGCCAGAGGGCGGCCAAGACCTGCGATCCCGCGCGCTGAAGCCGGCGGAGCAGCCTGTGAGCCGGCTGAATGCGAGCCTGGATTGCCAGGAGCTGTTCCTCCAGTGAGCGGCCGGCGGTTGGCGAGATCTCGAAGCCGGCTTGCCTCTTCGCCTGGCGACGGGCTTCGATGGCTTGGTTGGCGGCAGTGGAATAGCCGGGGAAGTACTCTGCGCGAAGAAGAAAAGAAAAGAAGAGCACCAAAATCAGAAAAACAAGGCGAAGTGGCAGATGGCAAGAAAGGATGAAGGGGTAGACGACTTACCGTCAACCAGGTCCTCAATCTGGCCATAGCCGGAGACCAGAGTCTGCCTGGCCTCTGCCCAGCCGGCCGCCTCCATCTCGAACTCGGCCTGGAGGGTGGCTTCGCGATCCTGCGCGGCCTTCAGCGCCGCCTGGTGGCCCTCCTCCTGGTCGGCCAACTTCTTGACCAGGCGGTCGCGCTCCTGCACCAAGGCGGCGAGCTCCGCGTCCTTGGCACGAAGAGCAGTCTGGGACTCCCCCAGCTGTGCCCTCAGACTGGCGTTGGCCGCTGCAGAAATAGAAGAAGAAGAAGAACAATGAGAAATTATCAAGGAAGATCTGAGCCGACTGCTCAGCAGTCGGCCCGAATCTCGGGGACTACACCTAGTGGGTGCGCTGACGCGCCCCCACATGAGATAAAAGATCAAGTCACATACCTCGGCTTTCAGTGAGATCGGCGGTCTTCTGAGTCAGCTCCCGAGCCTGGGAGTTGAAGGCGGCCGCTCGGAGGTTGTGGTAGTCCTGCAAGACGGACAGAAGACCGACGTGAGAACAAAAGCAGCAAAAACAAAATCTCCAAGAAGTTCCAAGCCGCCTGCTCAGCAGCCGACTCGGAACTCGGGGACTACACCCAGTGGGTGCGCTGACGCGCCCCCATGAGAGAAACCAAGTTCAAGAAAGAACAATATGAGAATACTAACCCGAATGGCTGCCCGCGTGGCGAGGAATTCGTCGGTGAACTGCCTCAGCGCCGCGGCTTGGCTTTGCAGCCGGGTCCGGACGTCTTGTGCAGCGACGTTCACCACGGCTGACCCTCCACCCGGCGTCCACCCCGAGGTAGCGCTGGCCGCCTCCGCGTCTCGGGCCGACGAGCTGGAGCCCACGGCCGGCTGTGGCTCTGACGCAGCCTTCTGCGGTTCAGACGCGGCCTTCCCTGCACGCCGGCTTGGCGGAACCCGGACCGCCACCTCAGCCCCCGCGGCCGGCTCGCCCTCCGCCGACTGTGCGGGCGCAGGCTCAGGCTGACGGCCTTGGGTCGCCCTAGTCGGAGGAGTCGGCCCCGGCGCCTCCCCCAAGATGACGACGTCGTCGCCGCTTCCTCCCAGCCCCGGCTGGGAACCGCTGGCTCCCCCTGGCGAGGGATCCACGTCCCCGGGCGCCATGGTGCGCAGGGGGGTGACCATCAAGGCCTCCCCTGCCGCCGCTTTGGCCTCGGCCTCTGCCAGGGCCTTGGCTGCGGCCTCGGCGAGCGCCTTTGCCGCCTCCTCCTCCCGAGCTGCCTGGGCGGTGGCTGCCCTCCGTGCCTCCGCCTCCCGCGCTTCCTGCTCCTCCCGCGCCTCCCGCGCGTTCCTTTCCGTCGCCTCCAGAAGGGCGGCGCGGGGATCTACGCGGTGGGTGGTGCTCCCAGAGCCCCCTGGCGACTCGATGACGGAGCCGGCGGCCGCCCGCTCAAGTGATAGCGGAGCTCTGACCATTGGAAAAGAAGACGAAGATTCAAGAACCACCAAAGGAAAGATAAAAGGACAGTACATAGAAAGAAAAAACTTACGCCGACACAGTCTGCGGCTGCTTCACCACTTTGCGGAAGCGAGCCACCTTCGCGGCCGCCTCTTCCCGCTTGGTGGCCGCCGCCCCACCCCTGGGCTTCTTCGTCCGGCTACCGAACATGCCCTGGGTGGCGCGACGTTTCTGGCCTCTACCCCGAGCAGGCTGCGCGCCGGAGGAGCCCACGCCGCGTCCGGTTGCCGGCTGGCGATGCGGGACGGCTTCGGCTTCGTCCTCGTCCGGCCAGTGGTCGAAGGTAGCGGTGAACCCGGAGCCGCCTACTTCTCCGCCGGCCTGGCCTCGGGCCGGCTCGGCGGCATCCTCCATATGGACCGCCCCCAGGTCGGGGTCATCCTGGCCGTGTTCGGTCTGGTCGGGGACGAAGCGACGCTCCACGTCTGCCCCGCCGGCCGGCCGGAGCAGAGGACTCTGTCAAAAGAGCGAGCCGACTGAGTTAGTGTCGGCCCAGAGGAACTCGGCGACTAAGCTGAGAGAGAGAGAGAAAAAGAGACGAGGGGAGTGTACCGTAGGCGGAGGATTGGCGCGGCTGTATCGCTCCTTGCCGAATTGCCAGTCTTCGGAAAGCTGGCAGTTGGCGAGGTAATTCACCATGTCGGCGGCGTCGGGCTGCGGCATCTCCTTGGTGCACATCCGGCTCGGATCGAGCTGGCCGCTCATCTGACAGATCATGTGAGGCCGGCTCTGGAGCGGAAGGACCCGGCGCGTGACGAACACGGCCAGGAGGTCAGGCCCCGTCAGGCCCTCCGACTGGACCATCACCCGCAGGCAGGCGATGGCGGCGTTTCCTCCCTGCGACAGCGTCACCGCCCGGAAGGACCACTGGGGCAGCCTCCCCGCCGGTGGGCCGGCTACGTAAGCCGGCAGGTTGATGTAGTCGCCCCGTGGAGCGATGTTCCGCACATAGAAGTACGACTTCTGCCATTTCTTCACCGATTGGATCAGCGTGATGACGGGGAAGGGGTTGTCGGCGCCCGATCTCCGCGACGCAATGAAGGCGCCAGTATGAGCCGGCACGCCTTTGCTGCGTGTACCCAGCTTTGACTGGAAGAACTCCCCCCAGAGCTCAAGGGTGGGGAGGACGCCGAGATAGCCCTCGCACAGGGTGATGAAGGCCGACAGCAGCACCACCACGTTGGGGGTGAGGTGGTGCGGCTGGAGCTGATAGAATTCCAGCCAGGAGCGGAAGAAGGCGCTCACTGGCAGACCGAAGCCGCGCAGGAAGTGCGAGCGGAAGACCACCCGCTCGCCATCCCGCGGCGCCGGCCTGATTTCCTTCTCCGGCGCGAGGCGGACCTCCACTTTGTCCGCGCTGGGCAGACGCCGGGTGTCGCGGAGGAAGTCGATGTGGTCGTTATGGACGATGGAGCCATCCCAGTCCCCGCCAAGCTGCTCTACGTGGGGAGGCATAGCGGAAGCTAGCACGGCGGCGGAGGAGCGTGCGGAGGAAGAGCGCGGCGGCGAGGCGCTGTCGCAAGAACGAGCAAGGCAAGAAGACGAAGGAAGTAGGAGGAGCGTGCGAGGGTCTGACGCCCTCCACCTCCCCCTATTACGCATAAGTGCGAGCCGAAACTGCCGCACGGAACGTGCGGGCGGTTTCGGGATGCAAAGGATCCGCGCCTGGGCCGGGGCGCGGACGTGGCGGGCCCCCTCCCTGCGGCAACGTCCCGTCACGCGCGTGGGCTGGCAGGCTTTCCGGCCACGTGGCACGCCAACGGCCCGTGGCCGGCCCGCGGCCCGGTGCACGTCCCTGCGGGTTCCCGCCCCCCGACTCCAGAAGAATTCGACTAAGGCGGCGCGCCTGATCAAGGCCGGCTCCCAGCTGCCGGCTCGTCACGATAGGAAGCTGATCGAGCTTCTTGAACCCTACTCCACCTCGAAGCCCAATCAGCTTCGGGGACTACTGTCGGAGTGAATGGCCACGGGTAGCCTAACCAACTACCCCTGGCTCTTCAGAAAATTTATCAGGCCTTTGGGCCTTCAAGCACTCCAAGCATTTGGGCCGCCTTCCCCGGCCGGCTACCACTAAAGCCGACTCCCGGAAGGCGACCCAGCCTCACCGACTCCTCCCTAGGACGACTGGGGGGTGTCCGACTCCAAGAAGCCGGCCAAGAAGGACGCCGACTCCTAGGAGCCGGCCAAGACCACAACCACTCCTGCATAACGGCGACCTGACGGGGTATGGCCACAGTGCGGCCCACGACCCCCGAAGCCCGAGGCGGGCATGGCTACAGGAGGCCGTACGGGAGGGATGTCTCCCATGCGGCTCGGCACTGTAGCCACGCTAGCCCCGACGTCATCCACGACTTACTCCTGTACGGCCCAAGGACTGCGGGCCCCTTCAGCCAGAGAGAGGCGTGAAGGCGGCCCGGTTCTTCCTAGTCGGTCAAGAGCTTAGCCGGCCTCCAGAAGCCGGCCACTCCCTTCCTCGAAGCAGGAGCCCCATTAAGGAGACAAGACGAGGTGAGGCTACAGTGATAGCCCCCAAGGCGGCCCACTGTAGCCACGCTCACCTCAACCAAGCCCTCCTCATCAGAGGCGCGGCTACAGTAAGCAGCCGCCGACAAAACCCTAGGCGGTGGGACCGGCCTGTCGACCAAGTAGCCGGCAGCCGGCGGGACCCAGCAGCCGGCGGAGAAGCCGGCGAGCGTAGACACTGACGGCTGGGGCCAGATCCCAGTCGGATTACCATTGTACCCCCGGGGGGTAGGCCTATATAAACCCCCCGGAGCACCCATGCAAAGGGTTCGCACCTCAGCAGAGTTTGCTTCTAAGCATAGCACACACACACACCATAGATAGAGAGAAGCAAGAGCTAGCCTTGTTCTTCTTCTCCCTTGAACCCAACAGCTCTAGGAGCGATTGTAGCTACCCTTTATCGATCTAGTGATCATGCGGAGACCCCGTAGACCAGGACTAGGGGTGTTATCTCCCCGGAGAGCCCCGAACCTGGGTAAGATTCGCCGGCGTGCATGTCTTCGCCTCATCCCGTTTCCAGGCACCGGCGACGTTTTATTGGCTCCCACAATGATAAGCCATCCCTTGGCATATGTCGCACCAACCACCCGACATATTTGGAATAGCTCCAAGTAGTGCGTGGTAGCTGCATCTACAAGATGACATAGAGATTTGTAAAGCACACATGGATCTGAAAGGTTCAGACCCGTTGACTAATAACCTCTCTCACAAGCGAGATATGAACAAACCCCATGGGTGTTGGATTCATTACAATCACATAGTGATGTGAACTAGATTATTGACTCTAGTGCAAGTGGGAGACTGTTGGAAATATGCCCTAGAGGCAATAATAAAATGGTTATTATTATATTTCCTTGTTCATGATAATTGTCTATTGTTCATGCTATAATTGTATTAACTGGAAACCGTAATACATGTGTGAATACATAGACCACAAGATGTCCCTAGTAAGCCTCTAGTTGACTAGCTTGTTGATCAATAGATGGTTATGGTTTCCTGACCATGGGCATTGGATGTCATTGATAACGGGATCACATCATTAGGAGAATGATGTGATGGACAAGACCCAATCCTAAGCATAGCACAAGATCGTGTAGTTCGTTTGCTAAGAGCTTTTCTAATGTCAAGTATCGTTTCCTTAGACCATGAGATTGTGCAACTCCCGGATACTGTAGGAATGCTTTGGGTGTACCAAACGTCACAAAGTAACTGGGTGGCTATAAAGGCGCACTACAGGTATCTCCGAAAGTGACTGTTGGGTTGGCACGAATCGAGACTGAGATTTGTCACTCCGTATGACGGAGAGGTATCTCTGGGCCCACTCGGTAATGCATCATCATAATGAGCTCAATGTGACTAATGAGTTAGCCACGGGATCATGCGTTACGGAACGAGTAAAGAGACTTGCCGGTAACGAGATTGAACGAGGTATTGGGATACCGAAGATCGAATCTCGGGCAAGTAACATACCGATAGACAAAGGGAATTGTATACGGGATTGATTGAATCCCCGACATCATGGTTCATCCGATGAGATCATCGTGGAACATGTGGGAGCCAATATGGGTATCCAGATCCCGCTATTGGTTATTGGCCGGAGAGGTGTCTCGGTCATGTCTGCATGGTTCCCGAACCCGTAGGGTCTACACACTTAAGGTTCAGTGACGCTGGAGTTGTTATGGGAAATAGTATGTGGTTACCGAAGGTTGTTTGGAGTCCCGGATGAGATCCCGGACATGACGAGGAGCTCCGGAATGGTCCGGAGGTGAAGATCGGTATATTGGACGAAGGGTATTGGAGTCCGGAATTGTTCCGGGGGTACCAGGCTATGGCCAGCATGTCCGAAAGGGGTTTCGTAGGCCCCGGCAAGCTTTGGGGGGCCTTATGGGCCAAGGGGAAGGGGCAAACCAGCCCACTAAGGGGCTGTGCGCCCCTCCCAACCCCTCTCACGTAACCAGGAGAGGTGGGGGCGCCCAAACCCATCTAGGGTTTCCCCTGGCCGCCGCCTCCTCCTCTAGATCCATCTAGAGGGGCCGGCCCCCTCTCCCCTTCCCCCTATATCTAGTGAGGGGTTGGGAGGGCAGCCACACCCTTCCATTGGCGGGGCCCCTTCCTCCTCATACATCTCCTCCTCCTCCGTAGTGCTTGGTGAAGCCCTGCCGGAGAACCACGAGCTCCATTGCCACCACGCCGTCGTGCTGCTGGAGTTCTCCCTCAACTTCTCCTCTCCCCTTGCTGGATCAAGAAGGAGGAGACTTCCCCCGGCTATACGTGTGTTGAACACGGAGGCGCCATCCGTTCGGCGCTAGATCGGATCTTTCGCGATTTGAATCGCCGCGAGTACGACTCCATCAACCGCGTTCTTGTAACGCTTCCGCTTAGCGATCTTCAAGGGTATGAAGATGCACTCCCTCTCTCTCGATGCTAGCATCTCCTACATTGATCTTGGTGACACGTAGGAAAATTTTGAATTATTGCTACGTTCCCCAACAACCCCCAGCAAGACCCTTGCCGGGGACGACCACGGTGCTGCGGCAAGACCCATGCCGGGGCCCCAGCAAGACTCTTGTCAAAGACATCCACGGGGCCGCAGTCCGACCCGCTCCTGCCAAGGCTCCACCGCCGCTCCCACACAGTTGCCAGCCCACCAACTAGGCAGGCACCTGCATGGCGACGTGCGGCTTCCAAGCCAACTCAGCAAGCACCTGCATGGTGGCATGCAGATCTTCGTGAAGACTCTACACTACAAAAAAATACACTTCTGTGATGATACGTGTTTGTCACAGTACGTCATGTTTTCTGTCATGCATGTACATCCATGACAATTTTATGACAGAATCAAGATAGTCATACTTGTGCTGTCGTAGAAGTGTTCCATGACATTACCAAAATTATCATCACGGAAGTGTCCACTTCCATGACGATAAATCGCGCGTCACAGAAGTGCTTTCGTCAAGGGTGACCGACACGTGGCATCCACCGTAATGGAATGCCGTTAAGCTATCAGGTCTAGTTTTGGATCCGATAACCCATTAACAGCCCCGACCAATGGGGATTTTCCACGTGTAAAATCATCATTGGCTGGAGGGAACACGTCTCGGCTCGCCGTTGGGACAGATGTCATCCACTCATTGGACCCAAAGCGCCTATGATACGTCGACACATGGCACGGCCCAACAAAGGCCCATTCCTGTGGAAAGGCCGGCCCGTTTGACTTGGTCAAAAGGTGGCGGGCCGGCCCATGGCAAGCCTATTAACGACCTGTTTGCATATAGCCCATTTACAGCCCGCTAAACCAGGGCCCGTTTACGGCCTATCTGAATTAGGCCCAGTAGCGTCATCTGGGCCGTCCAATATAATTCCAGCCCGTTTTAACTTCTGACCCATGTATGGAAGATGAAGTCTTTCGGCCCATATGAGGCCCTTAGTAACCCTCGGCCCATTAACGGCCCGTGGTAAAACTGGCTCGTAATGAAGAGTGTATCACTTTATACCCATTAACGACCCATTATTCCGTTGGGCCGTTTCCAGCCCATGTTATCTTTCAGCCTTCTCAGGGCCCATTTATTCTTGGGCTCATTTCTAGCATTCATTTACTTTCGGCCCGTTACTGTCATTTTCTGCTTGTGGGCCAAATTCAGCCCGTGGTTACAGTCGGCCCATTTGTGACCCGTTAATACGTTGGGCCGTTTTCATAGCGTCATCAAATACGGCCGATTAACGACAACCCGTTATGGTCGGCCCATGAACGGACGAATTCAAGTCTAGCCCATTTATGACCATAATGTGGTATGTTATTGGCCCACGTTTGGCCAACCGATCATACGGCCCGTAGAAGGCCCATTGTGTCAAGGGCCCGTAGGCCCATGGTTTCTACGCCCCGTAGAAGGCACATTGTTTCTACGGGACTTAGAAGGCCCATTGTTTCTACGGCCCGTAGGAGGCCCATGTTAACTACAGTAAATATGTAGCCCATGGTTAATGTGGCCTTGTTTTAAAAAATAGGTTATTGCGGCCACTAGCAAACCGCGGAAAAAGAACTGCACTGACTACAAGAAAACAAATAAACAAGACAATAAGGAAATAAATAGGCAAGCAACTTACGCTAGGCTATCACGGCTATTACACATATTACATCCACTGGGCATCAAAGTTTGCCACCAGTGCAAATATAGGGAACAAAGCAGCATATAAACGCCACAGCAAAACAAGTCCAGAACTGAAACCACTTCAGAAGAGCTCAAGAAGCAATATCCTGGGTACCCATAATGCTGGCAAGATGCTTAGCAAGCTTATTAAATTTCTCTTGTTTGGCGCTTAAATCCTCCAGCACTTGCTGTTGCACCAGAAAGTATGCATCTGAATTCTGCAGGGACTTCCTCAGTCCTCCGGCTTCCTGTCACATAACATCTGATCGATGTCTTTCAACTTGAAGTTGAGACTCAAGAAGCCGAACTAATTCAGGCAGCGAGTTCGAAGAGCTGGTGCCAGCAGTAGTAGCCAGTAACTCGAACACTACATCAAGACATGACTTTGGGGTTGTCTCAGTGTCTTCAATATAGTTTTTATCAGCTTTCTTGGAGACCAACAGGGATGTCTCACTATCTTGAACCTTATCTGCATTACTTCCTGTACCATTGCATAACGGGGTACTCTTCTCCAATATTTTATCCGCATTCTAAAAAAGAAACAAACAAACACATCACAGGTTTACAATGTAGTATATGAAACTCATTTTGGTAAACCAGTTCAGTAGTAAGGTGGATAGGATAACAGCATGAAACAAACATATATCTATGTAGTATGGTCACTGTATGGTCTATATCATTCTAGTTTATGTTGCCAAATCAAGATAGATACAGTTCGAATCATATCTATTTAAGACAAAGCAACTTAGACAGAATATAAGTGTGGGAAACTACATAGCAATAACAACACATGTAAGGTGCATGGCATGAGAATATAAGTGTTTATTCAATTGAAACTGAAATCAACATAGAGCAAGTTACAACAGCAAACACGTTAAAGAAACAGGTTTAAAACATACCTAATGCGCCATTGGAGTTTCAATTGCATCCTTCAAATTTGAAATTAGTTGGTATGAGTAAATACAGTGATGCAAGAGCAAAGTAGTATGAACCATAGCTACGGAACCTAACCTGAGAACAATTCTTCTTCTGCTTTAAGCGTTGACTTGGGGTTCGAAGTGGTGGTCCTCGTGCTTTGGGCACTTCAGTTGCCTTACTAACTGCTCGTGTTTGGGTGCTCTGTGGTGGAGACGGTGCTGTGTCAACGGGAACTGGGTTACTATCTGCTGGGGTTGGGGTTAGAAGGGGTGTAGCTGGTTCTCTGTCCAACTGGGTAGGTGTAACGCCCACGATGCGGCTATATCTCCCACGTGTCGAGGCACGACTTAGAGGCATAACCGCATAGTGGTTTTGTCGCAAGAAGGGTCATCTTCACACAATCCCATGTAATGAACAAGAATGGGATGACGAGAGTTGGCTTACAATCGCCACGTCACACAATACATAAATATAAATCATACATCATCCAAAAATACACACATAGACCGACTACGGTCAAAATCCAAATGAAAATAAGATAACTCTAAATGCTAGATCCCCGATCGTCCCAACTAGGCTCCACTACTGATCATCAGGAAAAGACACATAGTAACGACCACGTTCCTCATCGAACTCCCACTTGAGGTCGATTGCGTCATCTGCACTGGCATCGTCGGCACCTGCAACTATTTTAATAGTATCTGTGAGTCACGAGGACTCAGCAATCTCACACCCGCGAGATCAAGACTATTTAAGCTTATAGGAAAGGATGGTGTAAAGAGGTGGAGCTGCAGCAGGCACTAAGCATATAAAGTGGCTAACATACGCAAAAGAGAGCGAGAAGAGAAGCAACGGAACGGTCATCATCTAGTAATGACCAAGAAGTGATCCTGAACTCCTACTTACGTCATACATAACTCAGAAACCGTGTTCACTTCCCGGACTCCGCCGAGAAGAGAACATCACGGCTACACACACGGTTGATGTATTTTAATTAAGTCGAGTGACAAGTTCTCTACAACCGGACATTAACAAATTCCCATCTGCCTCATAACCGCGGGCACGGCTTTCGAAAGATAATACCCTGCAAGGGTGTCCCAACTTAGCCCATTATAAGCTCTCACGGTCAACGAAGGATAAACCTTCTTCCGGAAAGACCCGATCAGTCTCGGAATC
Organism: Triticum aestivum; assembly: GCF_018294505.1. Classification (NCBI taxonomy): domain Eukaryota; kingdom Viridiplantae; phylum Streptophyta; class Magnoliopsida; order Poales; family Poaceae; genus Triticum; species Triticum aestivum. The sequence continues at coordinate 214,809,031 of NC_057802.1, read as the reverse complement.
CCGGTTTACAAGACATTTCGACAATGGTAAAACAAGACCAGCAAAGCCGCCCGAATGTGCCGACAAATCCCGATAGGAGCTGCACATATCTCGTTCTCAGGGCACACCGGATGAACACTACGTACAACTAAAACCAATCCTCGAGTTTCCCCAAGGTGGCACTGCAAGTGGCTCTAGTTTGGACCAGCACTCAGAGGAACACTGGCCCGGGGTTTAAATAAAGATGACCCTCGGGCTCGCGAAAACTTGGGGGAAAAGGCTTAGGCAGCAAATGGTAAAACCAAAGTTGGGCCTTGCTGGAGGAGTTTTATTCAAGGCGAACTGTCAAGGGGGTCCCATAAATCACCCAACCGCGTAAGGAACGCAAACTCAAGGAACATAATCCCGGTATGACGGAAACTAGGGCGGCAAGAGTGGAACAAAACACCAGGCATAGGGCCGAGCCTTCCACCCTTTACCAAAAATATAGATGCATTAATTAAATAAGAGATATTGTGATATTCCATAATATCCATGTTCCATCATGGAACCAACTTCAACTTCACCTGCAACTAGCAACACTATAAGAAGGGCTGAGCAAAAGCAGTAACTTAGCCAAACAACGGTTTGCTAGGAAAGGATGGTTAGGGGCTGACATGGCAATATGGGAGGCATGATATATCAAGTGGTAGGTAGCGCAGCATGGCAATAGAACGAACAACTAGCAAAGCAAAGATAGAAGTGATTTCGAGGGTATGGTCATCTTGCCTGCAAGGTTCTCAGAGTTGTCGAAAGCTTGATCCTCGTAAGCGTACTCAACAGGTTTCTCGTTCACGAACTCGTCTCCCAGATCTACCCAAGACAAGAACACAATCAATGGAACCATGATCAATCACGGGAAATGCACAAGCAACATGATGCAAAACATGTATGATATGCGAGATATGATATGCGATGCATATGCGTGCTCCAGAAGGAAAATGATGAACAAGGAAGTAACTTGGCAAACCAAGCATGCCACTGGAAAGATGAGATGATTTCGGTCGAAATCGATATAATGATCACCGGAAACGGATGCACGGTTTGCAAATGGCAAGCAAAACAAGAATGACACGAATCTGCGATTAACAGCATGATAGCACTTAGAATGCAACAAGTAAAAATGCTACAGCACTCCAACATAGCGACAAAGCATATGGAAGTAAACTACAGGAGATGATTGACAAAAGACGAACACTGAGCTACGGCTAGTTCACACCACAGCAGGTTCAAACAAGCATGGCAAAAGTGCAAAAGATATCAGGTTCACAGACTTGGAGAAATTACTGGACATGGCAGAAACAGCATCAGGTAGCAATGTTCAGAGCATGAAATCAACATGCTACAGGAACGTAACATGGTAAAACAAGGCATGGCATGAATCTACTAAATGCATATGACAAAAATCCCTTACTGACCATAAGCCAAAAAGGACCAGAAGATATGATGGCAACCATGTAAACATAGCAAGTTTCGTTAACAGGTTCCAGACTTGGCAGAAAACAGAGCATGGCAGAAACAATAATATGAAGGCATCTTTGCGAGCTTGATGCACTTATCACAAAGCAATCCATGACAAAACAAGCATACCTACAGCAAGATGGCATGTTTATGAAGCTAACCATGGGAAGAGCAAGTATATAGCATGTATGGAACCACTACAACAAGCTTGGCAAAATCGAATAACACGTAAACAATCTGCCAGGAACATTTTATAGCAAACGTAGAGCAAGATTGAGTCATGCTATGACACTCCATAATTGCAAACAAAGGCATGAATGGATCAATTACGACAGTATCTACAAAACATCCTTACTGAACATCACCAAAATAAGCATGGATCTCCCGGTAGCATCAAGTTTACATGGCAACAAAATACATGAAGCCTAGTTTGCATGCTTGTGCTAGTCACCACAGAGATCACAAAAATACATGGCATACACCTCTGTAAATAGGGCATGGCATACATCAAAACACATGTAGAGCTCATACTCATAAGATGCACAGATTAAATACAACAAAAATAACAAATCCTCAAGTTCTGATAAGTAACAGCAGATAACAGCAACTAGCACTCTTGCACCAGAGATTTGGGCATCAAGATTGACTCAAATGAACATGACCCAATGGAACAAAATGTAGAGCATCTCGTAACGAACATTTCGATATATCACACGCGCGAAACGGAGCTATATGCAAAGAGTTATCATGCAAAGAACAGGGGCATATAATGTAAAAATCTAGGACAGAATATTTCGGGAGGGAGCAGAAAGTCAACCGCAACAGATCCGGATCAGGATCCCGCTCGGCTCGAGCTCGGGCTCATCGCCGGAGTTGCTGCTCGGAGCTGGGGAAGGAGAGGAAGGAGAGACGGGACCGGAGGAGCTCGGCGTTGGGGTCGGGGAAGAGAGGGTGCGGGAGGAAGGGTCCGCGGGAGGCGCGGGTGCGCGCGCGGGCGCGCCGGCTAGTGGTGGCCGGAGTTACTCCGGCTCGGCTCCGGCGGACGGCGGTCGTGGGCCCAGCGGCGGAGGAAGGAGGTACCGGCGTCGGTCGCGTGCGGGAGGAGGCATGCGCGGGCGACCCGGGCGGCTGGGCGCGGGAGACGGGCTCGGGGGGCCTCGCACGGGTCCCTGCAGGCCGGCGGCGATGTGGGCGCGGGGTGCCATGTGGCGCGCCCTAGTAGGCTCGGGGCGGCGGCGGCTGAAGCGTCCGGCGCTGGGCGGACGTGTCCGGCGCGCGGAGGGAGAGGGTTAGGGTTTTGGACTGCGGGAGGATTCGGGAGAGACACATATTTATAGGTAGAGGGAGCTAGGAGACCCCAAACGGAGTGCGGTTTTTGCCCACACGATCGTGATCGAACGACGTAGAGCATGGAAGTGACTTAGAGGGGTTTTGGGCTGTTTAGAGAGGGGTTTTTTCTGCGACACACAAACGGACTTTGCGGTTGCCCGGTTAACCGTTGGAGTACCAAACGACCTCCAAATGGAACGAAACTTGACCGGTGGTCTACCGGTGGTATACCAAGGCCACTTGACAAGCCTCGGTCCATTCCGAGAACGTTTAACACCCGCTCACGAAAGAAAACAAGAGGGGTGCACCGGATGAGGTGGGAGTGCCGGATTGCAAAACGGACAACGGGGAAAAAGCTCGGATACATGAGACGAACACGTATGCAAATGCAATGCACATGATGACAAGATATGAGATGCATGACATGAACAAAATGCAAAACGGAAAACAAAACCCGACCACGGAGGGAATATCATAACACATAGCCGAAAATGGCAAGAGTTGGAGTTACAAATATGGAAAGTTACATCCGGGGTGTTACAGTAGGGGTACAATCTGCGTGAGTCTGGGTTATGTGTGGTGGGGCTGGTTCTTGGGCAAGTACAACCGTGGTTCTATCTCCATCGACAGGTAGCACGATCTTTTCTGAAGACCGTGTTTTTACTCCCACAGATACCGCCATCACCCCCTCCAATTGAAATGGCTGATAAACAAGAAAAGTAATTGAATGTACAGACATTGTAAGATAGATAGGTGCAATGGATAGTAGGGAAGAAAACAGGGCATGAAATAATTCACATTTATGTTGTCTAACCAAACAGAATAGCAGGACATAATTTCACATATATGATGGCTAATTAAACAGGATAGCATGACACAATTTCACATGTATGATGGCTAACTAAACAGGATAGAATGACATACTTCAAAATATGATGACTATGTAAACAGGATGACATGATATAACTATACGATGTGTCTATTAAAGTGGTTGGCATGCCATAAATCACAAACATGCCGTCGATGGAAACATGATGGCATGATATAATTCACGGATATAATGACATAATTCAAAATATCATGACTATGTGAACAGGATGAGATGATATAACTATATTATGTCTTTAGAAAATGGGTTGGCATGCCATAATTCAGATACATGTTGTCTATGTAAACATCATGGCATGATATAATTCAAATATATGATTTATATACTAAGGAAGTAAGCAGAGGGAAATCACATATATGATGTGTCAACTAAGGAGGTGGCATTCAATATCATGTATATGATGTAAAAACTAAGCATTGCAATACAACATATGCATGATATGAGTAATATAACCCCGCCAAGTTTGAGCATACACCTCAGGGGGATAGTAGGACTGGTCATCTACCTCTGAATCCTCCTCTGAAGAGCTATATGTAACCAGCAAGATATCTTCTTCACCAGGTAGCATTGTCTGCTCTGAAGACCTTGTTTTCACACCAGATTTCTCCATCACCAATTCAAATGGCTGATGTAGAGGAAGAGCAGTTGAATATACAAACATTGTCGACAAACGAAATGAGAAATACAAAAAAAGGACGACATGATATGAGTAGTAGAACCATGCCAAGTTAGAGCATACACCTCGGTGGGGGAATAGGACTGGTCATTTGTCTCTGAATCCATCTCTGAGGAGCTATCGGGCCCCAGCAAGAGATCTGCTTCGACAGGTAGCACTGTCTGCTCAGAAGGCCTTGTTTTCACTCCAGATTTTTCAATCTCCCACCCAAATGGCTGATTCACAGGAAGAGTAGTTTAATGTACAAACATTGTCGACAAATGGAAATGTAATGAAGAAAAGGATGGGCAAGATATCATTCAAATATATGATGCCTGGTTAAACAGGATGGCATTGCACATTTCACGTATATTATGGCTGGCTAAAAGACATGAGACTGCACAATTCCCATATATGGTATCGAAACTAAACAGGTGGCATTACAGAACATGTCTAAACTAAGCAGATGACATATACGATTTCAAAAGTAGGCACTGCAAGGCAACATATGCATGATATGACCAACATCATCATGCCAAGGTGGAGCAAACACCTTGGGGGGTAAATAGGAGTGGTCAGCGGCGTCTGAATCCGCCTCAGAACAGATAGCTTCCTCTGGATTACAATCTGGAGAGGGGTGGGGAGAGTTTGCCATTGAACCCACCATGGAGCAATGTCTGCATGACATTGTATTGCCACGCAAAACTCTTCTCTTTTTCTCTACATGTTCAGCATGACTGTGTACAATATCTGACATGCATACGAAAAAATATGGTGAGATTATGTAAGGAAAGCATGTAGAAATTTAGAGTGATGGTAACAACCAGTGGATGGATCCAAAAATAATGATAGCAGGCTGCTTTAATTTAATAAAAAGACAGATGATGATTGCTTTACTATTTGTTTCCCACCCAAGATGAACAACATAGGCATACCCTAGGTGAACCTGATTTTAGACAGAGATACTATTCATTGCTTCCTCGATATGTGCCCCATAACTAATTTAGAACTCAAGTTTGAACATTAATTTGGACCTGACTTAACTGTCGAAACTGAAATTTACCATGGAATCTGAATGTTACTGTCAAAACAGAACGCAATGGTAGCAGAGAGGCACTTGACATGTAGTTTAGGGAGGGCCTGCAGTTCATCTTCAACCTGCACCCCCCTGAGCCGCCAGCCACCACCGGCCGAAACGCTGGCCCCCGCGCCGCCTCGCCGCCCCAAAACAACTCCCCACCGCCGGCCCGCCGCCGCCCCGGCCAGCCCTATAGGGCCCCCGCCCCCACCCTGAACCCTAAGATAGATAGTGGGGTACCTCTCCGGCGAGCCCCCGTCCCTGCTGCGGGTGGTTCTTCCTTAACTCCGGCGAGCCCCCCACCCCCTGAAAATTGACTGACCCAAAAGTCGATTCAGTCGACTGAAGTGTTGCTAAATCGGAGCAGAGCAGCTGCACGAGCGAGGGGGAGAGCAGCAGCAGTAGCGTGAGCGAGAGCCGGAGCAGCAGCAGCAGCGCGAGCGAGCGAGAGCCGGAGCAGCAGCAGCTAGGCGAGCGAGCGATCGAGCGAGAGCCGGAGCAGCAGCAGCAGCGCGAGCGAGCGAGCGAGAGCCGGAGCAGCAGCAGCTGGGCGAGCGAGCGATCGAGCGAGAGCCGGAGCAGCAGCAGCACATCCGGATGGTATGGACACCGCCGCCGAAGGGACCTCGCACTGGGGGAGAGCCGCCATGGAGATGTCGCCCGTGGCGCCGGCTTCAAGGTAGCCACTCCATGGGTGTGTGGGATGGAGCACCGTCGGCGCCGGGAGGTCGAGCTAAGGAGAAGGTGCGATGCGATGAGTGTACAACCTCTTTGGTGGCGCCGAGTAGGCCTCGGCTTCGTCCGAGGAGTCGGTGAGGATGTTGCGGTTCCGCTGGAGCAGGTTAAGGCAGCGCTGTGGGGATGGAGCAGCCGCGATAGACGAGGCGATCGTCGGAGCAGCTCCTTGGAGGTGGAGGACGGGGCGGCTGAACCGGTGGGACGACGAGAAGGACGATGGATCCTCATCCAGGGAGGTGGACGAAGGACGTCGAGCTGTTGCGGTGGACGACGTCGTCGGGGAAGAGGCTCCGGCTGGGCAGCGGTGAGGTGGCGGACGGAGGAGGGTGGGGTTTCGCGGCTGGAGCGGAGAGGTTATGGAGGCTTGGGATTTCGAATGGCAAAAAGGAGGCGATGGGAGGGGGTGAACCATGACTTAGGGATGTGCTTGTCCAAAATGTAGGGTGTCTTACAAAAGTACCCCGCACCGAGTTGAACTAGTGGCCCTTTTGGCTCAGGGTTAGAAGGGGGATTTCGTGTGTCGGGATTTGGCAGCTCGAGGGAGTTTTCGCGCGCATTGTAATTTTGGGATAGCAAGGCACGGGTTGTGAAGGCGCCAGTTTTGGGAGCACGATATCTGAATTTTCGGGATATAACAAGGCGCGGGTTGAATTTTAGGGACAAGCCTAACGTGTAATATTGTACATGTACGTACCAAATCAATTCGCACTTCCCTCAACCAAAAAGAAAACGAAAAAAATAAAACTATTCACACCACACAAAGAGAGAGTCTTGCCTCGTTTTACTATAAAAATGCTATTTAAAGCTACTCATACCAACAATTTAGTGCAATTAAATGCTATTCGGTAGTATGAATCCATGTTATGTCCAATTAAATTTTTTCGCTTGCTGTATAATGCGTGTAACCTACTCATACCAACATTTTAGTGGATTCCAAATGTCTATACTACCGCTGCAATTCGAACTGAATTTGAATTCGTTTCTCTATTTCAATAACAAATCTACAATCATGATTGTTGCCAACTTCAACCATCATTCGTGTATTACCTTAATAACACACCACATGATTACTATAGAGATAGATATGAACTATGTGTACTACATGAACTCGAATTCTATTTTTTGAATACACTTGTTGTTGATTCCAAATAATAGTACATTTGATATACTAACTATATATTCATAATCTAAACCATGTTTCATACGTGTACACCGTATTTATCACACATAGTATAGTGCCCCGCCCCCTACATTATGACAAATATTTAGACGTGAGCTGCAAAAGCCACACATTAGCCCAAATTATGATCAATGTTCTATATGTTATACGTAGTACTAGCAAGATGCCCACGTGTTCCACTAAACATCAACATGATCAAGGGGAGGCCTAATTTGCAAATATGGATAGGGGTGTGGGTATCTTTTTTCAAAATTTCCATAGTTTCCTTCCTATCCGTCAGATATAAATCGGACGGCCTATATTGCAGGATGGCACCATCATCAACAACTCTGTTTTTTTTATAAGAGTAGAGATAAAATATATTATATGTAGTATAACATGTTCATAACCACACCATGTCTATCACCGTTATATATATTCACACATGCGTCGGTTAAAACACTATGATAAATTCTTCAAATATCCGAATTCGCTTTTTATAATGAAGTATGATCTCTATTCATCTTTTACACCCACACAATCCTCTTATCTTTGTAGCTAGCTAGCGCTAACTTTCTCTCGTGCATGCAGACGCCCGCATCCCTCTAACCCTCCCTCAACATTCTCTAGCTTCATCGCGCAAATTCGTCTTTTCACTTTAGGTCGTTCACCCATGGTGTGTGTAGGCCCCCCAGCTCCTTCTTTACGGCACACATCAATCGATATGCCTCTCTAGCCAGGTGTGCCTAGCACAAAACACAAGCTTCCCCTCTTCTCTTATCACCGTCCATGCCTCACTCCCACCACTCTTTTCGTCGATCTCGTACTCGCACACTTCTCCCCCCTCGATATAGTATGACTCTCGCACCACCTCCTAGATGCATCCCTCTCTCTCTATCCTTCTCCCCGTGCCTCATTTGCTTCTAACACACACATGCATGTATACCGATCGATCTCCCAACATATACCTAGGTCGACTTTAACTATCCCCCCCATCGATCGACGTACCTCACAAGTTATGTCTCTCCTTTCTCTAACAAAGGACGATTAATCTTCCTATGTAGTTATGTCTGCTTACCACATCCATATCGCCCCCATCATTCGTGCATGCCTCCTGACCCGTCTCTCACACGCACGTGCACAGACAGGCAACCATCCCCTCTCTTATTGATATTGCCCGCGTGCCCTCCGGTTGTCTAGCAATCCTATCCCACCATTTGTTAGAAGCAACTCCACTACCACCCCCTCCAACACTCTAGCTCTGTCTCTCTCCCAACCTTATTCCTCTCCTGCAAATATGCATGGATGCCGATCGATCTCCCTTAATACATGAGGTAGATCGATATCCCTTAATACATGAAGTAGGCCTCTCTCCTCCTCCACACATATACCAGCCATTGTACCTCTATAGTTAATTAGACCTCCCTCGCCCCACCACACACCGATAGTCGAGCGCTGTAGGTAGGTATCCATGCCACAGAGACAAACCGCACCTGTCCCCTCTCTCGTTCTAGTAGGCCAGCCACTCTATATCTTTGACGTGGGCACACACAAATTCGATGGCACTCTTTATCCACCGCGCGCGCACACACACACACATCATCCCTCTCTTCGATTCTATGGACACGTCAAGTCGATGATACCTCCACTCTCTTCTCGTGGATCGCCCCCTCTATATATATGATATATCCAGGACTCTATTTCATACACATTGCATATGTTACATTTTTTGATTGACCCCCCCCCTAAAAAAACTCTCACGAACCCACACACTATATCTCTCTACGTTTGTATCTCTCTCACACAACCCCACATAGGTGGTGTATGTATACAAGAAGAGAATAGGTGCACCATGCACGTACTCACGCTTCGTGCCCAGCCACACCCGCGCGGGTACACGGTGCAGCTCATTTCTGTACGAAATGGCAGCCCACGTGCTAATTTGAACGCGTGTAGCGGTTGTTTACCTACGGAGGTCGTGTACCACGCGTGCACGAAACAAAGTTCGACTTGATGCGTTGGCGCGTTATTTTTAAATAAAGTTATATCGCTCAATGGCACGTACACAGAATATAACCGATTTTTATGGAGAAAAAGGTAGTCCGCTCCACTATATACAATGGAGCCTCCCTGCCTAGTTTGTCTCTCTTCAGAGTATCTCACACAAAGGCTGTGGTGGCCTCTCTTTCTCTCTCACCGTTTGTCACTGATCCGGCCGCACCCCGTTCGCCGGCAGAAAGGGAGGACGTGCGTCGTTTCTCCGTTCAACGGCGCCGAGGCAGCACGTCCCGATCTGTGGTACACGCCGTTCTCTCTGACCCAGCTCCGGCGCGGTAGGGCCTACGCCACCTACTCGCTGCCGTAGTATGGGCAGATTCCGCCCGCCGCCGCTCACCTAGTTACATCCCGACAACCTCTAGGTATCCCCTCCGGCCTTGCTCCACTGCCCGTCTTCCCACGTCGCTGCATGTGGATCTTCCATAGTTCTTTGCACAAAACGTAGCTCGTCCGGCGTACTTACCATATTGCAATCTCGTCCTCACACCGTTTTAGATAAACACAACCGTGTTGCTATCTTCCCTTAGGATAAGGAATATGCTTCTTTTTTGTTGTCGCAACTGTCATCAACATTATTTGTCTTTTTACAAATTTCAAATGGGCATATTTTAGAGTGTAGATTCACTCATTTTGCTTCGTATGTGTACTCCCTCCGTTCCTAAATATTTGTCTTTCTAGAGATTTCAACAAGTGACTACATATGGAGCAAAATGAGTGAATCTACACTCTAAAATATGTCTATATATATCCGTATGTGGTAGTCCATTTGAATCTCTAAAAAGACAAATATCAGTAGTCACTCGTTGAAATCTCTAGAAAGACAAATACTCCGGAGTATATTTAAGAACCGAGGGGGTAGTGCACAGCCGCGTGGGAGACTCAGACCGGTCGTTGCGCCGCATTAATAGTGAGTAATGAGCAGTCAAATCATAAGCCCCACCTTTCCCACTTTAAGTTGCTCGGAAGAAGCAACCATGAATACGCTCTTCTTTGAATCCGCTCATACTACTCCATCCGTCACTGTTTATAGAGCGCGCTTCAGAAAAAGAGAAAATCTCTAGGACCAAGGCGACTAGCAGTCGGCCTGAAAAACAACATTGGTAGTTATAGCACGACGTCTATTACTAGGGGAAATAATCCGTACACACATGCATGCAGTGCTTCCACCCCGGGTAGACACATGCATGCACGTACTCCACTCTGTAGTACTACATCGAGAGAAAATTGCGGTTACCACGCCCTAATTAATTGAGCATTAAACCAAATGCGTCTAAAGTCTCTCTGGTGGTGGAAGTGCATTGAGAGAAATGCATCATAATGAAGCGCGCCCTGTAAACTGTGACGGAGGGAGGAGTAGTATGAAGGTGCAAAACCAAGTACGTGTATGGCCAGTCGGTCAATGCACCTCGTCTTGGCATACCACTGACATGTGGGACCGGAGTGTGAGCAAACCAATCTCAATTGACGGCAAAATGGCCAACCCGCCGTTCCTTGAGAGAGACGAGGAGAGAGAACACACAGACGGGCTCGCATGGAGGCCAAGATATATTCGAGCATGGTTGATCGATATCATCATTACATGTTGGGCTGCCGTTTTCCGCCCTTCTCCGGAATAAATGTGTACTTTATCAAAGATTAAGAAAAATAAGAGTACAGAGGCTCCACCATGCGGTTCTACTAGTAGTACTACTCGTACTACTAAACCTAGCGCATGGCACTTCGCCTCTTCGTGAAGTCGAACAATGATGGTACTCTGCATGTTCGGTACTACAGTGTATGCCTCTGGCAATCTGACACCGAACGAACTGATGCATGTCCACCGCCTGGGCGAGGTACGTTGTATTAGTCAAAAGGTGTAAGCGAGCTTCACCTTGTCCTGCAAGCTTCTCCTCGTTCTGTGAGTTGACGGGACACGCCAACAAGTAGTGCTAGTCCATACTCCCTCCTTTCTGGTTAATATGGCTTAATATTTTTTGCGGGTAAATGAGAGAGCTTTATTCATATATAAGCATTCTTAGGACGATCAGCCAAGACACTGGTCACTAGGAAGCGAGGTACCCCACAAAAAGAAGTAGCAAGCGAGGTGTTTCATCAAGCCAGCTCTTGGCCACATTCAAAGTGCAGCAAGCACGGTTCGCACAAAGATGCGCCGCAAGGTTTGCTGACCTGTTTACATGCTGAATAACAAAAAAGAGAGGAAATATTACCGAACGCTCCTATTTGTAACAGGATATGAGCCAGAATTAAGTGAGAATTGTGGCGAGTGTTCCATGCAATCAACTTCCATTATCACATGCGAGAAGCCTCGAAGAGAACCAAATGTGTTGAAGATTGCTTTATCACATTTTAAAAATATAATAAGAGTGCAGGCGCTCCTCCATCCGGTTCCTTGTACTAGTAAACTTTGCGCTTGGCTGTTCGCCTCTTCGGGAAGTGCAACAATAATACTACTAGTATAGTGTATGCTTCTGGCAATCTCACACCAAATTAACTGTTACACGTCCACCGCCTGAGCGAAGGACAGCTTGCATTAGTCAAAAGTTTCTCCTTGTCCTGCGAGCCACCGCGCACAAGCTTCTCCCGTCCTGCAAGCTTCTCCTCGTTCGGCAAGTTGACGGGACACAGCAAAGTAATGCTAGTCCATACTGCCTCCTCTCCGGTTAATATGGCTTAATTTCAAACGAGATAAATACACTGTCTGTCACTGTATATTTATAAAAATACGGTTAGTGGACTTCATAATACGCTCATTGCGCTCAATATATACATTTTCTGGTGTTTATACGGTCACTAGCTCACCCTGGCTGAGTATGTGTGTGCATGCACGTGTAGGTTGAGCACTTGAGCGTGACCGTGTGTGTTCCGTCGTGTGCTCGGACATGCATGCATTAGGGCGTCGCGCGCGTTTTTGCGTCCATGTGTACGTGTGACTGTTGCATACACGTAGGGGGAGTACGTGTAGGGGCCACTAAAGGAGAAGTCAAATCACACAGTAAGTTAGTCGGAAGAAGCAACCATCATTTCACTCTTCAATGACACGTACGCAATATAAAATGGTTGATATGGAGAGAAAAAGGAAACCACTATATATACACTCGCAGGAGCCTAAGCTACAAGCCTGCTTGCTTGGGTTGCTCTCTTCACAAGCATCGAACGACGGTGGCCACACCGCTGGTCACATATCCGGCCTAATCCCGCAGCTGGGGGAAGGGAACAATGTTCTGCGTAGACGCGGTCGACATCGGCGAGGGAGAAAATCCACAGTCGGTGCGTCCCAATCGGGGGTCACCGCGGTATGGGCCAATGCCGCGTCCCAACCGCCCTTCTAGCTACAGCCCGACGTCCGTTTCGAAAATATTAGTGCATGTTAACAAAAATTATACAAGTATCGCTGTTCCGTTTCAAAAAAAAGCATATAAGCTGTTACTTCTTACCCAAAGGATCTTTATATCCAACAGACACAAAATATCGATTCGACTGTTCAAAATTACTTTCACTACTGATCTGATGTCGAGGTAATTGCTGCATCGCCACCAAAACCCACCATCTCTTAAGCTAAAGTAGACCGAGCTAACCCCTATATTAGCATATTACTAAAATAAACAGAAGGCATTGTAGAATCATTTAGGACGTGAGCTTGTCAATCTGAATGTGGAGGGACACCAGCTTAGCCCCGGCCAGCAGCTTGGGCGAAACTATGAAGAAGGTCAGCTCCTGCACGGCGACGTCGCCGGGATCCCTGCTGCTTGTCACCTCCATTTCCACCTTGACGGCGTCGGTCCTGCCTTTGTGCTCCCCCGGCGAGCCGTTCGCCCATAGCTTGGCCACGTAGTGCGGCAGTGGGGACGCCCCCGCTCTGATGCAGACGACCGACATGGCGATAGGCGCGCCGATGTCGAGCACGCCGCCGACCAAGAAAAACGCGTGGCCGTCCTCCTCCACGAACAGCAAGAGCCGTGGCTCCGACAGTGGCACTTGCAGCTGGAGCGCCTTGTCGTACTGGATCCTGTGCACGGGCATGGGATGCACGCTGCTGATGTGGTGGGAGAGCCACGGCGGCGGGCCTTCGTAGCCACAGACGGGCATGGGGCATTTGCAGGGCGCGAGCAGACACACGCTCTGGTAATCGGCGAGCTTGTGGTAAGTGACGTAGAGCCCACAGCCTTCGTGCGGGCACTCCACCCTCACCAAGGAGAGGACGGTGTCCACCGCCGTGTTTTGCACGTCGAAGCCACATCCGCGCTCGCACTTCTGGCACTGCCGCTGGTTCCTGGGGCGCTCGACGCTGCAGTCCGCGCAAGCCAGGTGCCCTCCCTTGCACTGCACAATTCAATCAAACAACACATCTATCAAGAAACCTGCACCTTGCTCGATCAGCTGAACGGACGAGGTGTATTCGAACCTCATACACTGGAGGCTTCAAGGGGCGGAGGCACAAGGGGCAGTGGAGCAAGGTGAGGTCCATCGAGACCATAGAGAGCTCCATCGTCGGGTCCTGTTCCGTCTGCATGATCTCGCCGTCCTCCGTGCACAAACCATCTCTCGCTTTATTAGGGCCGGGGCATTACAAAGCTTTACCGTCAATATTCATACTACTTCAAGGTGCATTAATCAGCACATGCAAGTATCAAAAGGAGAGTCACGGCATGCATGCATGCGTTGTAATTAATGCATTGGTAAACGCAAATTATTGAAATATATCGAGTGCAGTGCTTTGATGTGTCGCGTCAACTCGTACAAGACCGAGAAGTTTGATTACTACAACGCCCTCTCGCCTTAACCGCACCTGCCTTTGGCTGCATGACAGGTGGGCCACCGACCTGTTGGGCCCACCTGTCATGGACGCAGAGCAGGAGCAGTAAGTCAATGAAGCTGCGTCCCTCCCTCGCCCATGAGCGTGGTGGCTGGCAGGACTAGGAGAAGCTTTCGTTCGCTACAACGCTCTCCCTCCCGTACGCGGTGGACATGCATCAGTTCAATCGGTGTCAAATGGCCAGAAGCATACTGTAGTACTCCTCCACTGCAGTAGTACTCCATCATTTTGTTCGACTTCCCGAAGAGGCGAAGAGCCAAGTGCAGCCCGGACGCTCGTGTGGCAGTTTCATGTGTAGAGTAGTCTAGGATAGCGTGTACCGTGCCTGTAAGCTTAAAATCATTGGGGTCGGCTCCATGCTATATTTTTCTGATTAAAATTATCTTCTAGCCCTACCTGTCATCCTGGTGATTCTAGTTTGCACGCTCATCTGGTCAAGACAGGAATATATATTTTAATTTGTGGTGGGGGTAAATGTTAGATGTTGCAGCAAATGGAGTATTGTACACTGCGGGCCTTTCAGCCAAGTTTAGAGGCAACCATGTGGGGCCAGTGCTATGATGTGTCGCGTCAACTCGTACAACGAGGAGAAGCTTGATTTTACTACTACACGCCTTCTCCCTCGCCCATGCGCGCGGTGGCTCGCAGACGAGGACATGCTTTTGCTTATAGTAGTACTACAACAAGCTATCCCTCCCGCTCGGGGTGGACGAACATGCAGCAGTGGATTCGATACTGTAGAAATTTACAAAGTCACCATAGGCACCTCATCGTCGACGAGAACGTCTCCTGACACGCGATAGAAGCGAGCGGCAGTCGCCTCCATAGGTGCTTGAATGCCAAAGAGGGAGAGGGTAGCGGTTCCCGAGACGTTGAACGGTCAATGATGCATCCTCAAATTACTCTACATGCAGACATTGAACAGTCAATGATGCGGATGCCGGCTTCGCCTCTCGCATGGACGACATGATGGTCAACTCCATCCGCAAGTTCGCCACGGTCAAGAAGCGCGCGGACGACCTTGCCGTACTTCTCTAGCCCGCGCGCCCAGGGTCCTCATTGCCTGCCACCCTCATCAGCCTCCATGGTGACGAACTCTTTCAAGCCTTGGTGGCCCAGCAGTTGCCGGAGGTTGCGATGAAGAATGTGCCCCTCGAGGCCGCGCTCGTCGCGCAGCGCCTCGCCATGCAAGAAACCGTCGACCTGCACATCCACGTCTACGAGGAAATCGTCTACATAGGCCACTACAAGGCCAGCGAGGACAGAAAGACGTTGGCCTTCTTCTAGCGGCTGGAATCTTTGGACGCCATTGTTCAGAAGCACGTCGACCTGGCCACGAAAGCCGCTACTACTTAGCCGCCGTTCGATGCATCTCTTCTTCTTGCCTCCTGTAACTAGCACTGCATAGCCTCGTGGCCTTAATGTTTTATTAGTATAGGGGTATATGGCATTTTTATTCAAGTGATAACGTTTTCACTGTGAGGTGGGGACGCAGTTGAGCAAACCGACCATCGGCAAATCTCCACCCCGCCCACCGGGCGTCGGCTGAGTTTAGAATTACTAGAAGAGAGAAACGAGGGAGAAGAGCTAGCTGTAGCACAGACGCTGTTGTCAGATGGGACTCGCGTTGATAGAATAGGAGTACTGAGCACTCGTACCTCTTTTTTTAGGGAAAAAGCAGTCGTATGTCTAGTACTACCACTAGTTGGGTGCGTGTGACCTATACCTGTCATCACTTTAGGTCTCCTTTTCGAACCGCAGCTACGCTTCACCGTACATATTTTTTCACGCATTTATCCTCCTATATGTACTCCTAGGCTATTTCCACGTGCACCCTTTCGCCGACATGTGGGACATAGAGCATCTGGGTCGTAGTGCATGCACGACTCAGAGCATATGCCAGGGTACTTTACATTTCAGACCTCACGAATTACATGCAAACCCCCCGCAGAAGAATTAATAAATAAATAAATTACTACATGAAACAAGATTATTTTCGTACAAACCGGAGCACGTTCATTAAATTTTGGACATAACACGTTTATAAAAAACTACCGGACCTAAACCAGTCTAAGGGCCTCTTTGATTCACAGGATACTGAAAAACACAGAAATGGGGAAAGTATGATGGCGATGAACCGAGACGAGGAGAACTCTACTAACTCAGTTAGAGGTTATAGTTAGATTCTAACCCTGAACTAACTCTAAACCAAAGAGGTCTATGGATGGCAGGGTTAGATTGACAATAAATGTTCTTTCTCAATCACTACACAACACTGCTCACTCCAATCCAAGACCAAGTGACCAGAAGCCAGAAGCACCTATGGAGGCGATGGTCGCGAGCGGCAGTCGGCTGTGCCAAATCATCCAAGGCGCCGGTCTGGGGCCCCGCACCGCGCAGCGTTTCCAGACGGTGCTGGCGACCGCCGGCGTCGTAGCCCTCACCGCTGCCGGCTTCGCCTCTCGCATGGACGACATGATGGTCAACTTCATCCGCAAGTTCGCCGCTGTCAACAAGCGTGTAGCGAAAGCTCCTACGAGTCCTGCCAGCCACCACGCTCATGCGCGAGGGAGGGGGCGCTGTAGTAATCAAACTTCTCGGTCTTGTATGAGTTGACGCGACACATCAAAGCACTGCACTCGATCTAAGTCTTTTTACACATTTCAAATGGACTACTACATACAGATGTATGTAGACATATTTTGCTTCGTATGTAGTCACTTGTTGCAATCTCTAAAAAGACTTATATTTGGAAACGGAGGGAGTACAACGCATGCATGCATGCCGTGACCTCCCTTTTGATACTTGCATGTGTTGATTTGATGCACCTTGCCAAATTTTGACTATCAATTTAACTAACCAAATTTTCATGCAGGTCACAAAAAATTACGGGGCTGTTTGGATTGTGACAATGTTTGTCTTATGTTGCCACATTACTTTTCCCACAATTGCCTAACTTGAGTTGCTCAAATTGTTAGACACACTTTGGCTTGCCTAAGGGAATCTTGCCACACTTTTTGTGTCTATGACATGTGGGGTTCACTGCTAATAAAAAAATTCTTGTCTTAGGTGTGGCGAATAAAAAAAAACTTATATTTAGGAATGGAGGGAGTAGAAAATATAAATAATAATGCATGTTGGGGCAACCCACGTTTCCGATAATTTTAGCCGTGGGCTTGTTCACAATTTTTACGAGGGGGTGGTTGTTCATTTAATGGAGGGACTTGTACCAGACTTGAACGATACAAAGTGCGACCTGGCACCCTAAAAAAAGTGCGACCTGGCACACCGTAACACCACTTGGAACAAGTGGGTAGCTATCTCAAAAAACAATCAACAACTAAAAAAATGGCGACCTGGCACGTCCTCCAATTTTAAACGATTGTTTTGATGGAGTGAAAAAGGAAAACTACCCCACTACGTATATATAGGCCGGAGCCTCCGCGCTTGCTTGCTAGGGTTGCTCTATTCACACACTCTCATCCTCTCTAGATCTAAACAAGATAGGGGTGGTAACACTGTCTTTCTCCCTTCAAAAAACACTATCTTTCTATCCTCACCGCTGGTTACAGGTCCGGACGTATCCCCCTCCACCGGTGAAAGGGAGGAGGGGCAGCGTTTAGGCCGTCGTCGACAGCGAGGGAGGAGACCCACTGCCGGCCGCACCATTATCTCTGGCCGAGCGCCGGGGCGAGAGGTCCTCCGATCCCTTCATTGTTGCCCTAGTGTGGGCGGAGCCGGCCTCCCGCCGCCCACCTATCCACATCCTGACTACCTTCAGGTATATCTTCCTTCAAAACTGCCTTAGCTCTATTTCCCCAGCTCGGTACGTCGCTGCATGTGCATCATTTTCTACCTCACAGCCCCTCTTGATAGGATGGTCCAACGTCACCTATTTTTTTTCTTCTATTGTTAGAGGTAAAGCTACTTCATGGAGTTGAATCTTGTACTTGGTTCAAACAAGAAATAAGGTGGGGGTGGGGGAATTTAGTATGTAGTACATCAGACTTGGTAGAAACAGGAAGGAAAGGGGGTGAAAGTAGTACAGACTGGTCATCCAACCGGTCTCTTGGTCGAAAAGGGAAATATAGGGGTAACGCTGTACACAGTGGTATGACCATGACTAGATTTGCTATCCACACATAGGAGTAGGTGGCTAGAGTGAACAAAAATGGGACCAACCCAGATATGTTTCTTGGATGTTTGTTTCTCGGGGCAACAAACTATGAATCGCCACTTTATGCCCCTGTTTAGGTACATGGTGCTGGACTGCTGCTGCACCCACTGTCCCATGCCCTTATACCAAATATTTAGCTGTTCTTAATCTAATGCCCCTGGTAAAAATGAAGCCATGACAAGTTTAGCCAAATGTTTTTGCCTGTAATTGTTTGAGACTCTGACTGTTTCCTCTGTAGCTTTTTGTGCAAACAGGGATATCCATTTCACCTGGTTGCTGTTGTGACCTTTTGGTGCACTGCACAAAACTCTTCTTAAAAGAAGTGCCTATTGTGTTGTTTAACTGGAATGTCAGAATGGAACCGTTGGTTCATTTCGGTCGAACTGCACAAAGGGAGATCTGTGTTCCAATCCTCATCATCCATATTGGCACCATAACCTTCCTTTAGGTAAGAATGATATTTAATGCATGTGTTCATCTCTATTTTGCGACTGCCATGAGAAAATAATGCTATTTTTTACTAGTACACTTGTACTCCCTCACTGACAAAACCAATTCTGAAATAGAAGGCCAATCATGTACTTGGTTTCGCCAACTGGTGAGGAGACTGAGAAACAGAGCATGAAGAGGAAGAAGAAGAAGAGTAAACAGTGCCAAGGCGATCTTGCTAAAGCCAGAGGCCTCAGTCGAGGCCAATCAAGGGCTCCGGCAACGACTACCTTACATGTGAGACGATCCTCCAGGGAGCCCTTCCACTTCTGTTGTCTCACTTAATTAATTAGGAGTAATTAAGTACCACTAATTCATTGCTGCCTAATTTTCCTGCCGGAGTTAAACAAATCTTTAGTAGCACCCTATGCTGAATCTTGTACGTGTGTATGTTTGTCTATGAGGTGAATCATGCGGTGGAGCAGGGAGGGAATGCTAACTTTACCCATTAAGATATTGAGGGTGCTTCTATTTGTTAGTGTATGTTTCATCAACTAGTCCCACTATTACAGTAATCTCACTCTATCAATATGTGTGCCAACAGGGATGCTCGATTTTGGTGGAACTGCACAAAAACTTTGGGTGCTTCATTGCCTCGACAGCTTCCTTCCTTTCCTGTTAGTCGCTAATCTCGGCTTGCATTCTTCCTTTGCTGTCAGTCACTTGGCTTATCTCGGCTTCCAGTCAAAGGAAATAGTAATTGATATGCTACCTCACACAGGTTGGTACTGGTCTTTATCCTTATTATTGTGCTTGTCATATGTATTGGTAATTTGATATTGTGCTACTGTTTGCCGATTTCATAAAGGAGTAACTTGGAGCCTGAACTCGCAGGCAAATCATTACATCGGGTGATTTCAGTAGAACGGCACAAAAAGATCATATGGACAGGTACTTATGCTGCTGCTATGTACTCCAAAGTTCAATCAGACAAGCATCGACGTTGACAAGAAGAAGTGCCGATATTCATTCGAGTATCAACCGGCGTCAACCAATTGTCAAACTCCAAGTATTAGGAGAGTGAACGCCAAAAATATTCCTTGACGCATAGCCCAGAAAAACGCAGTCCAGTCTTTGGTCCCAACTTGTGCCTTTTGGTTATCTGCACATATGGTAGCGAACTGTATGGCATGGAGTCTAAAGATTCCAGACAAGTTGGTTGATGCGTATATTCATCTGGCACTTAATCAGTCTGCACGCCAGGGATGCTCCATTTCAGTTGAAGTGCACAAAAAATTTGGGTAGTTCATTTTCTCAACTGCCTCCAATCTTGTCTGCAATGTAGAATTTTGGCGAGATACATGACCAAGATGAGCCAGTAAACTAGTTGGATGAAAGTAGTGGCCGAGTTGCTCAAACCTCCCTCGGCTCAAGGCCACTATTTGAGGATAAACCTACAAGCAAAGTTCGGATTGTCTGTGCTGCCTCTTATGTACTCGAAAGTTTACTCGTAGAAGCATTAATTTTAGCAAGAAGTACCTCCGACTGAACACCATTTACCAGTCTGCAATGTAGAATTTTGGCGAGCTACAGGACCAAGATGAGCCAGTAAACTAGTTGGATGAAAGTAGTGGTCAAGTTGCTCAAACCTCCCTCGGCATGAGGCCACTATTTGAGGATAAACCTACAAGCAAAGTTCAGATTGTCTGTGCTGCCTCTTATGTACTCGAAAGTTTACTCGTAGAAGCATTAATTTTAGCAAGAAGTACCTCCGGCTGAACACCATTTACCAGTCTGCAATGTAGAATTTTGGCGAGCTACAGGACCAAGATGAGCCAGTAAACTAGTTGGATGAAAGTAGTGGCCAAGTTGCTCAAACCTCCCTCGGCACGAGGCCACTATTTGAGGATAAACCTACAAGCAAAGTTCAGATTGTCTGTGCTGCCTCTTATGTACTCGAAAGTTTACTTGTACAAGCATTAATTTTAGCAAGAAGTACCTCCGACTGAACACCATTTACCAATCTGTACCCTAGGTAATTAAAGTTCGTCCATGGATCATATTGTTTGTGATCTCAATCATTTGGATGCATAAACATACTGAACATGTTTATATCTGAATCTTTTTGTGAACTATCTATGAATATTGTTGTGTGATCTATCAATCATTTGGATCCATAGACATGCTGAACTTGTGTATATATGAATCTTTTGAGTTGTTGATAGTGAATGTTGGCTAAGAATATGAACGTGTCCTATGAACCTGAGTTTGATAC
The DNA here is from genome assembly GCF_018294505.1 of Triticum aestivum. Classification (NCBI taxonomy): domain Eukaryota; kingdom Viridiplantae; phylum Streptophyta; class Magnoliopsida; order Poales; family Poaceae; genus Triticum; species Triticum aestivum. The sequence continues at coordinate 214,787,952 of NC_057802.1, read as the reverse complement.
GAATGTTTACCTTTTCTGTTGTGCTTGTGTGTGAACTTATTAGTATACCTACTGTGGGGTATGTGACGTGTGGGTGTCAACGGCACACCTTCTTCCCGAGAAGAATTGCACCTGCTTTGTTAGGGTAGCAACGGTGCATCAGCTCTTTTTAATCTTTTTGCTCTGTCTTGCCCCCTCCCCCGCTCAACCGCTGCCGTAATGTTTTCGGACTCAAAACAAAGATAGTACTGCGTTGTTTTGGGGCTTGATGAAAAACCGAGTGCTAAAAATACAAGTTGTATGGTGCAGAGGCAAGTAAAAAAACGCCATCGAGAGCCATCCACTGAAGAAAAAAAAATCTCTCCTGATGTGCTTCTTCAGTCGTGCTGCCGGCCCCCTCTATAATCCAGTTCGCTCAGGGATCTGGTATCATTTTTTTCCAAAGGGCGAACAAGTATCAGCTAGGCCTAGGTTTTGTATTTTAACATGCGTAGCCCACGACATACGGGTGACAGTGGTTTCAACTTATTTTTTGAGGTCCATACCGGCCTATGGGCTTTTTCTTAAAGATCGGCAACCCAATGTATTTTTTTAACCACATTATATATATGTATATTATTACTATTATCGTATATTTTATAGAGACTTATATATACATTAAGAAAACATCCCATGTGTTATTAACTTACAAAAGTAAATGTTTAACAGAAGTTGGCAAGGAAAATCCTGGTTGTTTTTGACTCACAGGCAAGGAAAATCCTTGTGATTGCATACAAAAGCTTGCGAAGATTTTAAGGACCAATGTAATAATAACGCGCTCATTTTTATTTTGAGCAATAACTCGCTAATTTATTAATTATGTATATAAAAAAATGTGCCTCTCCGGTTTATTTTTGATATTAATCGCTCCTTCTAACATAACATTATATATATAACGAGCCCAGCTAATTCGTGTATTTGAAGGAAGTGCAAGTGGGCTGGGATTTCTTAGATAATATAAATGGGCCGCATTGACGCGAAATTATTTGTTCACCCAGCCCAGCAAATGGACTGTACATTCTAGAAAACATGGGTTAAATATATGCCACATTTTTGCAGGCTGACATGTGGGCCAATAGGTCGAAGCCTACGCAGGGCGTTGTCAACTTGGTCGGCATGCACCTTCAATCTCTCGTCCTCTTCCTCCAGCATCGCTGGGACCGCCTGGTCCGGCCTCGGGCGGCTAGCAGCTCTGCTTAGCACGCATCGCTGCGAAGCGCTACCCCACCGCCGGCCAGGCTATCCCTCCACCCCTCCACACCTCCTGTTATTCTCCACCGACTCTAGCCCCACACCGCACCAGAACCAGTTATAACCCTTCTCCTCCACTCAATCTGTGACTTCACTACCGCGTCTTCCCATCTCTGAGTTGTTCCCGTCCGTGGCCTCGCCATCATCCACCGCCTCGCTGCTCTCGGTGCGGCGTGGTCAACAAACGAGAGTCATCGGAAGAGGACTGTACGTGGAGAGCCTGACGGCTAGGACCCACGAGGTCCATGGTCGCACGCAAAGAAAGTTCCTCCTTATTAAGCCGAAAAAAATGTTTCCTCCACCTGACAGCTGGGACCCACTAGCTGTATCTTCGCACGGAAGGAAGTGCCTCCTTGTTATGCGAAAAAAATTATTCCTCCCGTTGACAGCTGGGACCCGTCAGATTTGGTGGATGACTTGTGGGCCTACTAAGCGGACATGTACGCAGGGCTTAGTCAACTTAATCAACAAATGATTCTAGCAGCTGGACCGTTGGATGTTACTCCAACAGCCGTGCTCCTTCTTCAACCTCTGTTCTTGCTCCTGTCTCCCGTGGGCGGCACCACGGCTGTGCTGCCGCGCACCCGAACCAGTCAAGTTTCCCACTCCTCTCCATCTGCGACTCCACTGCCCCGTCTTCCCCATCTCCGGGTCGTTCCAGTCTGGGGCCTCGCTGTCGTCCACCGGCCTTTGGTGCGCTTGGCACGGTATGGTCAACGTGGTCAACAACCGAGAGTCATCGGAACATGACTGTACGTGAGAGGCTGACAATGGGGACGCACCACGCCCATGGACGCATGCATGCAACGGAACGCGGCGTGGTCAACGTGGTCAAGGAACGACTTCCATCGGAAGTGTACTGTACGTGGAGAGGCTGACAGCTGGGTCCACAGCCGCAGCAAAGAAGTGCCTCCTTATTACGCGGAAAATAATGATTCCTCCACCTAATAGCAGGGACCCACCGGACGGGCCATCGTATTTTGCGAAAAAAACGTTTCCCCCTGACTGCTGGGACCCACCGGATGGGTCACTGTATTTCGCGAAAAAAACGTGCCCCCGCTGTCAGCTCAGACCCACCGGATGTGCCTCCTTATTACGCACAAAAAAATGAATACTCCCCCTGCTAGTTGGGACCCACCTTGGTGGGTGGCTGACTTGTGGGCCTACTAAGTTGACGGGGACGGAGTGCTTTGTCAACTTAGTCAATATGAACGATTCTAGCTCCAGTGACCGTACGATGTCCATCCAACGGCCATAGTGCTTCTTCAACCTCTGGTCTTGTTGCTCCAGCCGCCCAAAGCAGCACCGGTCGTGCCACATGCTCCTACCTCCCGTGGCCGGCTGTGCTGCCGCGGAGGCCTCGCCGCCCCTACTATTCCCACTGTTGGCCAGGCCCTGCGGTGACGGCAGCCTCACACCGCAGCCGAACCAGTGAACCCTCGTACTCCTCTCCACGCGGGCTTCCGCAGTCGCGTCTTCCCCGGCTCCGCGTTATCCCCTTCCTAGGCCTCGCCGTCGTCCACCACCCTGGTGCTCTCGGCGCGGCGTGGTCAACGTGGTCAAGGAATGGCTTCCATCGGACGTGGACTGTACGTGGAGAGGTTGACAGCTGGGTCCACGGCCACAGCAAGGAAGTGCCTCCTTATTACGCGCAAAATAATTATTCCTCTACCTGACAGCAGGGACCCATCGGACGGGCCACCGTATTTCATGAAAAAAACGTTCCCCCCTGACTGCTGGGACCCACCAGCTACATCTTCGCACACAAGGAAGTGCGCCTGGGCAAAAAAAGAAGATTCGCCCCCTGACTGCTGGGACCCACCAGCTACATCTTCGCAGGCAAGGAAGTGCCTGACAGTAGGGACCCACCTGGTCGAAGCGTACGTAGCGTTGTCATTCTGGTCGCGAACGTGTACGTACATACTGGTTGATGTAGAGGCGCGCACGTGTCGTAGTAGAGGCGCGCACGTAGCATGTACACGTACGTACAGCGGCCAGTGTGCAAGAATGAAAATACGGCCACGTACGTACATACGGGCAGGGTCTCGAACGCCTACTCGCGCATACATACGGCCAGGGCTCGTGTACATGGCTAGGTCGGAGCGGAGAAACAGCGTTGTCGTCGTGTTCATGGGTAGCCAACCGGCTGGGTCGGAACGGAATGCGTCGTCATGTTCATCGCGAGGGCTTGGACGGAATAGCCGATGGAAACGAGGCCTGGCGTACCGCAGAACGGAGGAAACGGCCTTGTGTTCAACCGGCCATGTTTGAAACAGGATCCTGTTCGGGAGGGGTCTGGCGTACCGCAAAACGGAGGAAACGGACCTCCTACGGTCGAAACGGGGGTCCTGTTGATCGGGAGGGGTGTGGCGTACCGCAAAACGGAGGAAACGGACTTGTGTTGGAGCGCTATGGTCGAAACGGGGGTCCTGTTCATCGGGAGGGGTGTGGCGTACCGCAAAACAGGACTCCACGGATACTGTTCATCTCCATCGTCGACCCCCTCCAGCCTCCACGGGCTACTGTTCATCCACCGTCGACCTCCTCCAGCCTCCACCTGCGACTGTTCATCCACGGGCTCCTGTTCATCCAGCCTCCACCGGGCGCTACTCCACCGGCTACTGTTCAACAAACCCTGTCCACGGGCTCCTATTCAACCACCCCTCCATGGGCTACTGTTCATCCTGCCCTCCACCCTCTACTGTTCATCCTGCCCTCCACGGGGTGGTCCTGTTCATCCTGCCCTCCACGGGGTCCTGTTCATCCAGCCCCAACCGGCTCGAACGATCGGGGTCCTATTCATCCACCCCCACCGGGAACTGTTCATCCAAACCCCCCAGCAACGCTCACTGTTCATCTAGAGGCAACGCCACGGGGTCCTGTTCATCCACCCACACCGGGAACTGTTCATCCACCCCTCCCCCCGCAGCGCTCACTGTTCATCCAGAGGCAGCATCGATCGGCTTGAGTTAGCAGCAGTAGCGAAGGAATCGCTCGATCGGGTGTAGTTAATAGCCATCGATCGATCACTCGGGTTCAATAATGCGTAGCCTGCAGTGCAATCGCTCGGGTTCAGTTAGAGCCCAACGCCTTGCTCGGGTTCAGTTAGAGCCCAACGCCTCGCACCCACGTGCGTTCGTGTACGAGAGAAACGCACATCGCTCGGCCCCGACCACCCACCGTAACCGGGAACACCCCGATATTTTCCTCGCCCTCGCTTCTACCATGGTTTTGTCCATCATGGATGGCCCAAAGAATGTCATGCAGCTGCGTCTCCGGCCTGCCCAGGACGAAAAGCCCATTTTCTGTCATGATTTTTTGCCATAGAAGTAGGATCTCACCACATCTATGATGATACCATGTTTTGTCACAATTATCGTCATAGAAGTGTCATAAGTATGACAGAAAAAAATTCGTTCGGCCCAAAATGTCACGGATGTGTCTTTTTTTTAGTGCTACCATCGCACCAACTCAGCAGCCAGCCAGCCAGCATGGTACTACACGCCTCGTCAGCTTGGACGCACATCGAAGCCAGGCGAGGCGGCGACAGCTAGGACGAGCTTGCTTGCCTTCCCCGATAAAGCAAGAAGGGCACGTCGGCAACACATTAAATGCGTTTGTCCTACGGTGCCAGGAGATAGACTCGACTACTGTACAAACTTTCCACCTCCTGTGTGCAACTATGGCAGCCCCTTTATCAATAAAAGGAGGCCCGCGGCGTACTGGGAGAGGATTCGGACTTTTTGGACCCTGCATGCTTTGTAGCTAGTCCAAGAACACGAGATAAACATAAACCAGCAGGAGTAGGGTATTATGCATCACTTGCGGCCCGAACCTGGATAATCCCCCTGCGTTGATCTTCTAATCCCGCTCTTTCCACAGCCCCACGCCTGCCAACCGTAGCAAAAGGGGTTTTTCGTGATCTCGTAGGTGTCGTTTCCCCCGACAACGCTCTCATAGACTGTCGTCCTCTAGCCGTGCCACCATAGCTGGCGACGTTCTTGTGGAGACGGACAGCAGTCAGCGCCACCACCGCTGGCGACGTTCTTGTGGAGACGCACAGTAGTCAGCTTCTCCCACAATACGTGCATTCTAGACTGGGCCCCATGAATGTCGGTGTAGCACTGAGTGTTAGCTGATAGACGCTGTTAATCTCACTATTTGCCGAAGTAGTTTACAATAAATATACTCTGCTTAAGAAGTTTCCTTGCCATGTTCTGCACTCAATCTGCTTAGCTGAGATGGCATGCCAAGCCTGATTAGTTGCTAAAATATCCTGCCATATATGTATTGTGACGTAGATTGCCGTGGTCTAGTAGCCAATATATTAGGTGAAATAGCTCTACACCGTTTTATACTCGATCTTTGTTGCTGAGATGGCCTTCGATGGTTGTGTGCTCGGCCTCATTGACTACTGAAATAGCCTGCCATAATTTAGCACTCAAACTTGTTTGCTGAATCGGCTTTACATATATTTTGTTACTTATATCTGCTTGTCCAAATATCTTGCCATAGCTTTAGACATCAACCTAGGTACTTTTTTTTCTGGACTTCATAAAAAAGCATATATGTTTTTCCTGTAATATCTAGTAGAAGAACTAATTTGTATGTCTAACAGATGGACAGGACCTGGATAACTTCTGCTCAAAGATTCTCTGCTGCATATCTCGAGGAGGTTGAAAACTTCATGAACTTTATCAGAGCTGAATACGATGGTCCGAAATCAGATGTGCTTTGCCCGTGTAGTAGTTGTATGTATTCAGTTACAAGACCCCACTCAACTGTGCAAAATCATCTAGACTTGTACGGGATGTTAGTCACATATACTAGGTGGGTTCATCATGGTGAAGCTGTGAACGTCAATGTTACTGACTATGTGGAAGCAGCAGATCACCATCTTGATCTGCCTGATGCTCAGGTAGAAGAGGAGGAGGAGGTGGTGGTGGCGGAGCCAGTGAGTTTGACCAACATTGAAACAATGCTACGAAATGCTCGTGCATTTCGTGAACTTTCACCTGCAGGAGAAAAACGGTGGGCCCGCATGTTGGAACAATGCAACGTGGCTGTCACCCCAGGAAATAAGCTGTCAGTATTCTCAACTATGCTCACCTTTCTTCAGGTGAAGACATCTGAGCGGATGACCAACAAATCATTCGATGCGATGTTGGCTGCTTTCCACAAATCTTTCCCACATGCGTCTGAGCTGCCACTCACCTACAGTAAAATGAAGAGTTTCCTTCGTGCAGTTGGAAGTGGATATGATATGATCCATGTTTGTAAGAATAATTGTGTTCTGTTCCGGAAGGATTATGCCAACTTAAGTGAATGCCCAAAATGCAAATCATCAAGATGGAAAGATGGCGATGCTGTGAAGAGGACTCCTCATAATCTTGATGTGATGGAGAAGAGAGATTATTGTTTACCATAGGTCCACTTTGTGGGACTTGGAGTATTGGAAAGATTTGGATCCGCGACATAATCTTTATGTGATGCACATGGGGAAAAATATATGTGACAGCATTATCGGCACACTTCTTAATATTGAAGGAAAGACGTCAGATACCTTAAAATCTAGGATAGATTTGACACACCTGGGTATCAGAAACGATTTGCAGGTGCAAGATGAAGGTAAACCACGGGATATGGCACCAGCTGTGTACGTCTTGGATAAAGTAAAAAGAAAAGAATTCTACGAGGTCCTGTCACGTGTGAGATTCCCACATGGATTTGCTTCCAACCCTGAAAGGAGAGTCAGTGTAGATGGAAACAAGTTACAAGGGTTGAAAACTCATGACTGCCACGTCCTACTTCAAAGGGTTTTACCTGTTATCCTTAGAGGATTGGGCCGCCCTCACTTATACAGAGCAGTTGCAGAGTTGGGACAATTCTTCAGGGAACTCTGTAGTAGAAATATTAGGATAGATGCTTTGGAGCGTCTTAGAGACAAGATACCAACTATCTTATGCGACCTTGAGAAGATATATCCGCCAGCCTTCTTTGATATGATGGTGCATTTGGCTGTTCATCTACCTGATGAGGCACTACTTAGAGGTCCAGTACAGTATGGCTGGATGTACCCTATTGAAAGGTGGCTAGGCACTTTCAAGTGCTATGTTACGAACAGAGCTAGACCCGAGGGTTCCATTGCAGAGGCCTACATTGCTACAGAAGCGTTGACATTTTGCTCAAAATACATTGAAACAGCTTATCATCTTATCAAAGAGGTGGGTGAAGACAATCCCGGGATCAATTTTTTCGATTGTTCTGTTCGAGTTACAGGGAAGAGTCGACAAGACGACAAACCTAAAGATTTGGACAAAATGGTTTGGTCTGTGTTGAATAACTGTTCTGAGATACTACCTTATATCAAGTAAATGCTAAGTATTGCAGCATATACATCGTAGTTACTAAACTTGTCATTCTTATATATTTAGATGTTTGACGTGATCACTATGTTGTGCAGCATCTATAAAAAGGAGTTACTGCCACAAAATCCAAGAAACATTGACAAAGTGGTTATGGTAGGATTTGCGAAATGGTTCAAGAAACATTGACATTATGAATCTTGCATTGTTGGAGATGTGCGCTACAACACCCTTGCACGCGAGGAAGGCAGGAAGACACAAAACAGTGCCATCATGAGCACGGATAAGTACGGCGAAGTGACAACTGAAATGTATGCTAACATAAGAGACATTGTTTAGTTGTAGTATATCTCTAGTTTCAAGGTTCATCGGTGTGTGGTTCTGTTGTGTTGTCGTTGGTATAACCTGTTTTCCAGGATTGCAAAACCCAGAGCTGATAATTATTTCAAATCCATCAATGTCAAGGTGGCGTACCAGACCTACGAGCCTTTTATTTTGGCAAATCAAGCAACACAGATATTTTTCTTGGAAGACACATTTTCACGTAGCGATGGCTGGAGAGTATTGCAAAGGTTTGAGCAGAGGAATTTGTTTAATGAAGTTGCACTACAAGACGATGCTTACACTGCTCCTGATGTAGAAGATTCCACAGATGTTCCTAATATCTTTGAGAACCATCACGTCAAAGACACTGGTGAAAATATTGCCTGTCGGGCTGTGGACATACAAGAGTTGATCAATAAGAAGCCAACGTTCGAGGAAATTGAGGACGAAGAAGAAGATGACACTGTGGGGAATTACGATTCAGACTGATACACATGGTGAAGATGTTGATGCTGCTGTTGTGGATGATGATTAGATTGCTTTTGTCGTATATGCCTGTCAGAAGACGTTTTTTATCTACTATGTGAAATTGTGTTTGCTATTACAACTGAAACCTGATGAACTTGTTGTTTAGTATTTTGCTGCGAGAACATCACCTATTATGTATGTTGATTTGTGTTTGGTGATTGTATGATGACTAAAACATGATGACATTGTTTCTTAGTTGTACGCATATTTGGCTGTGAAACTTGAATTTGATGACATAGTTTGTTGTTGGACTGCAATTTGCTCGACGTCTTTGAATGGGAACAAAGCTGACCCGACAGGGCCTCTGCTAATTTATTTATTTATTACCAAAAGGGCCTCTGCTATTTATTTATTTATGAGCAAAAGGGGATACCTCGATTTCCATTATTAGAAATCATTAGATGTTGACAACACTACGCCTAGCCTGCTAAACAGGTTTCATTCATTACTAGTTTTAGCGAAGTGCTCATGTCATAGCCACTGAATACAGCACGAGTGCAACATACACTTCAAATAAAGAGACAATCATCCTACAGAGCACATTCATTTTTCCCATTATGTTCACAAGCTCTTTCACTCCTCATTGTTGTCAAGGCCGTTCAGCAGCTGTTGCTTGGCCATGATCAAAGTAACTGCATCTTTAACCTTCTGCACTGCATCTTCCTCTTCCGCCGTTCCTTCAATTACTTGTCCAACACCCCAACCTGCTGGTATTGGGATTCCTCGTCCAACCAAATAATCAGCGTAGTTCCATTCCCCCACATCAGCAACTTCCTAGAAATACAAATCACACGAATCTTCCCTTTTCTACATGAATCAAATTGGAAGATCATCAACCAAACTATAAAAAAAGCAGCAACTGAAAGCAGCAGAACAACACTTAAACATATTATTACCCCATGATTCGGGCATTTGTAGAAGACTCAGCCAGGGTTGAGGATTGTGGTTGAGACGCGACGGATGACTCTGCGTGATTTGCAGTAGTGGCACCACCCCAATGGCAGCGGGTTGCGATGAGCAACCGGCTACGGTGCGTGTGCCGGCGGGGGTGTGATGAGACCCACATGTGATGGTACGGGTGGCGACTTGGCGCATATCTGGTTCTTGCCTGCTGAAGAGCAGGTGGACGAGCAGCCAGCGGACATGGTTGCTGTGGCCAGAGCTTCTGATGCTAGGCAGGTAAGTAGAGAAGAGGAGAAGTGAACGTTGGATATGTCAGCTTCATTACTTGCAGAGTTGCATAGCACCATATATAGTCATAGTCTTGGTTTGGATTTGATCCAGCTACAGGAGCATGTCTCTCTTTTTTCTAAAACTCAGCAACGTCTCTTTAATAGTACACTAGCTTGTTATGTACGCCTTCTCAAGTCTTTGATTTTCTTTCTTTTTTTGTGACGAAGGAATGAGGACAAAATTGAGAGTTCCTGGGACTCGAACCCAAGACATCTCGGTTGAAAACCAAGGGTGCTAGTCACTTATGTGGCAAACGTTCCCTGGGAGGAGGAAGGCAGACAAACGCATTTTCCTCGCAGTTTTTGTTGCGATGCAAGATCGAACGGTCGCAGTTTCGAGAATGTTATTAGGCGAACGAGCCCAGTTTTTCTTTTCTTCCTATATATAAAAAAGTATGCTACTTGGTGTCGGCTTAGTCAACAAATGATTGTGCCAACCTTGACCGTTGGATTGACATTCAACGTCTGTCGTGTTTCTTCGGTCTCTTCTTCCTCCAGCCGCCAAAGCCAAACCAGCGCCGGCAGGACCGCCTGCTCCCACCTCCCAATGCTGGTTGTGCTGCCGCGCATGCATTGTGGCCACAATGCACCCTAAAACTCTGCGCATCTTCCCCGGCTCCTGTTCGTTCCCGCCCGAGGCCTCACCATCGTCATCCGCCTTGGTTCGCTCGCCGCGGCGCCGCCCTTCGGTATTGTCAACATGGTCAACAACCGAGAGGAATAAGGAGATGACTGTACATGGTGAGGATGACAGTAGGGACCCAGCAGTGAGGGAGTCCTGGACTAAGGGGTCCTCGGGCGTCCGGCCTGTTATCTATGGGCCGGACTGATGGGCGGCGAGGACACGAAGACTGAAGACAATACCCATATCCGGATTGGACTCTCCTTGGTATGGAAGGCAAGCTAGGCGACCTATTATGAAGATTTCCTCCTATGTAACCGACCTCATGTAACCCTAGATCTCTCCGGTGTCTATATAAACCAGAGAGCATGGTCCAGATAGGACAGATTCATTACCATATACTCATAGGCTAGACTTCTAGGGTTTAGACATTACGATCTCGTGGTAGATCAACTCTTGTAACACTCATATTCATCAAGATCAATCTAGCAGGAAGTAGGGTATTACCTCAATAGAGAGGGCCCGAACCTAGGTAAACATTGTGTCCCCCGTCTCCTGTTGCCATCGATCCTAGATGCACAGTTCGGGACCCCCTACCCGAGATCCGCTGGTTTTGACACCGACAAGCAGCGCGCGTAGTTTTTTTTTCGAGACGGAGAAGGGTATCAACTGGGTTGTGCGGGAGCTGTGGCCCGTCTAGCCCAGGCTTTTATTTCATATGTTTACCACATGACCAGCCCAGTTTGTGTTTTTCCTTTCTGAAAATGGCTAGCCCAGCTATTTTGGTTTTTGCAGAATAACCAATGTAGGCCTACTTGATTTTCTACACCCTGTTGGGCCGGAAATCTTTCAAGACGAGGAGGGATGCATTCGGGCTTGCCTAGAAAATGGCCTATAAGTAATAAGAAATGGGATATAAGTAATAATAAATGGGCTATAAAATGAAAAAATACAGCAAACAAGCAATTAGTTCGAACATACTTTTTTTTCTTTCGGATTTTGATTTTTTAAATTTCGTTGTTTTTGTGCGGGTAAAATTTCATTGGATTTAAATTAAGGTATGTTTAGTTTTTAAATTAATTTGAATCTGGCTAGAAAATTTCGGGCTGCATGCTGCTTGGGACAGATTTGGAGGCTGACTTGCGGGTCTACTAGGTTGACGTGTACGAAAGGCTTTGTCAACTTAGTCCACAAACGATTCTGGCAGCAGTGACAGTTGGATGTTAATCCAATGGCCGTTCTGCTTCTTCAATATCTGATCTTCTTGCTCCAGCCGCCCAAACCGGCGCCGGTGGGACTTCCTGCTCCCGCCTCCCGTGGCTGGCTATGCTGCCGCACAGGTCGCACCGCTCCACCCTACTCCATCGCTGGCCAGGCCATTCCTCTACTCACCCACACCTCATGTTATTTTTCGGCGACGGCAGCCGAACCAATGAACCCTTTTACTACCCACCGCGTGGGCAACCACTGTCGAGTCTTCCCCAGCTCCGTGTCGTTCCCTTCCTAGGCCTCGTCGTCGTCCACCGCCCTGGTGCTCTCGGCGCGGCGTGGTCAACGTGGTCAACGAACGACATCCGTCAGAAGTGGACTGTACGTGGAGAGGCTGACAGCTGGGTCCACGGCCTCACACAAGGAAATGCCTCCTTATTATGCACAAAATAATGATTCCTCCACCTGACAGCTGGGACCCACCAGAAGGGCCTCTGTATTTCGCGAAAAAATGTTCCCCCCACTGACAGCTCAGACCCACCATCTATATCTTCGCAGGCAAGGAAGTGCCTCCTTATTACGCACAAAAAAATGAATACTCCCCCTGCTAGCTAGGAACCACCATAGTGGGAGGCTAACTTGTGGGCCTACTAAGTTGACGCGGACGGAGGGCTTTGTCAACTTAGTCAATATGGACGATTCTAGCTCCAGTGACCGTACGATGTCCATCCAACGGCCATAGTGCTTCTTCACCCTTTGGTCTTCTTGCTCCAGCTGCCCAAACCAGCGCCGGTCATGCCATCTGCTCCTGCCTCCCATGGTCGGCTATTCTGCCGTGGAGGCATCACCGCCCCACCCTACTCCAACCTCTGGCTAGGCCATCCCTCTACTCACCCACAACCCATGTTATTCTCCGGCGACGGCAGCCTCACACCGCAGTTGAACTAGTCAACCCTCGTACTCCTCTCCGCGTGGGCATCCACTGCCGCGTCGTCCCCTTCCTAGGCCTCGCCGTCATCCACCGCCTTGGTGCTCTCCGCGCGGCGTGGTCAATGTGGTCAAGGAACGACTTCCATTGGAAGAGTACTGTACGTGGAGAGGCTGACAGCTGGGTCCACGGCCGCAGCAAGGAAGTGCAACCTTATTACGCGTAAAATAATGATCCCTCCACCTGATAGCAGGGACCCACCTGACGGGCCACCGTATTTTGTGAAAAAAAAGTTTCCCCCTGACTGCTGGGACCCACCAGCTACATCTTGGCACGCAAGGAAGTGCCTCCTTATCCTCGCTCACAGTGGGGACCCACCTGGTCGAAGCGTACGTAGCGTTGTCATTCTGGTCGCGAATGTGTACGTACATACTGGTCGATCGGTCTGTCTGCAGGCTGCAACGATGAACCGTGGCCGAGTATGGAAGAACACGTGTCGTAGTGGGGGCGCGGACGTAGCATGTCACGCAGTCCCGTCAATATCGTGTACACGTACATACAACCAGGGTGCAAGAAAGTAAATACAGCCACGTACGTACATACGGGCAGGGTCTCAAATGCCTACTCACGCATACATACGGCCAGGGCTCATGTACATGGAGAGGCAGCGATTGGGTCCTGTTCATCAGCAGCCAACCGGCTGGGTCGGAACGGAGAAACTGCGTCATCGTGTTCATCGGGAGCCAACCGGCTTGGACGGAACAACCGAAATGAGGCCTGGCGTACCGCAGAACGAAGGAAATGGCCTTGTGTTCGACCGCCTATGGTCGAAACGGGATCATGTTCACCGGGAGGGGTGTGGCGTACCGCAAAACATAGGAAGCGGACTTCTCTTCAACCTCCTATGGTCGAAATGGGGTCCTGTTGATCAGGAGGGCTCTGGCGTACCGCAAAATGGAGGGAACGGACTTCTCTTCGACCTCCTACGGTCGAAATGGGGGTCCTGTACATCAGGAGGAGTGTGGCGTCTACTGTTCATCCACCGTCTACTGCCTCGCTCCAGCCTCCACGGGCTACCGTTCATCCACCATCGACCTCCTCCAGCCTCCACCTGCGACTGTTCATCCACGGCGTCTCCCTCCTGCCTCCACCAGCTACTGTTCATCCACGGGCTCCTATTCATCCAGCCTCCACCGCTCTCCACGGGGTCCTGTTCAACCAACCCTCCATGAGCTACTATTCATCCAGCCCTCCACCAGCTACTGTTCAACCAGCCCCCCACCGACTGCTGTTCATCCAGCCCTTCACGGGGTACTATTCATCCACCCCCAACCGGCTCGATCGGGGTCCTGTTCATCCAGCGGCAATGGCCTCTACTACCACGGGGTCATGTTCATCCAACCCCCACCGGGAACTGTTCATCCAACCCCCAACAACACTCACTGTTCATCAAGAGGCAGCAGGTTCGATCGGCTTCAGTTAGCAGCAGTAGCGAAGGAATCACTCTATGGGTTCAGCTAACAACCACGGATAGATCGATCGCTCGGGTTCAATAACGCGTAGCCTATAGTGCAATCGCGCGGGTTCAGTAGGCGAACGCCTCGCTCGGGTTCAGTTAGAGCCCAACGCCTCGCACCCACGCGCGTACATGTACGAGAGAAACGCGCATCGCTCGGCCCCGACCACCCATCGTAACCGGGAACTCCCCGATATTTTCCTCGCCCTCGCTTCTACCACGGTTTTTTCCGTCATGGATGGCCCAGAGAATGTCATGCAGCTGCGTCTCTGGCCCGCCCAGGACGAAAAGCCCATTTTCTGTCATGATTTTTTGTCATAGAAGTAGGAGCCCACCATATATATTATGATATCGGGTTGTCATAATTATCGTCATAGAAGTGTCATAAGCATGAGAGAGAGAAAATTCGTTCGGCCCAAAATGTCACGGATGTGTCTTTTGTTTGTAGTGTAGGGAGAAGGCACCATCGAAATACATAATCCATTCTTGGGGCGCTTCCTTGCCGGGGATAACTGTCTCCAACACTTCTTCATCAGGGGTTGGTGTCCACTCTGCAATAAACCCTGCCAGTGATCTGCCCTGAATAGTTGATGTGCTCTCAAACTTGAAACCAAAACTGGATAACTCCAAGGCCCACTCCACTATCCTGCCGCTGGCCTCAGGGTTTCTGAGAATGTGTTGCAAAGGAAAGCGGGTGACAAGCGTGATCTCGTGAGCTTGGAAGTAGTGACGCAGTTTCCTTGAGGCCATGATGAGGCCAAAAATCAACTTTTGCACGCCAGAGTACCTTGACACAGGGAGCTGACAAAGTACACTGGGCGCTGCACCACCTTCTTCCTTGCCGTAACTTTGGGATTGTCTCTGTTGCCTTGCTCTCCCTTGTCTTGAACTGCATCTGACCTTGCTGGGATGTGTTCACTTTCCTCTCTGGAGGGGATAATGGCTGTGGCTGCCGCTTCATCTACTTCCCGCTGCGCCACCAGTGCTGCACTAACCACTTGATTAGTTGCCGCTAAGTATAGCAGCAATGGCTCTTATGGTTTGGGAGCGACTAAAGTGGGCATAGAGGAAAGATAGGTCTTCAAACCTTGTAGCGCAGCGTCTGCCTCCGGGGTCCACTCCACAGGTCCTGCCTTCTTCAAGATTTTGCAGAACGGCAAGGCGTGCTCGGCAGACTTGGAAATGAACCTGCTAAGCGCGGCAACACATCTAGTAAAACGCCTCACGTCCTTAACTATCTTGGGTGCTTGAATCTTCTCGATAGCCTTGATCTTGTCGGGCTTGGCTTCAATCCCCCAATGGGACACAAAGAAGCCAAGTAGCTTGCCGGAAGGAAAGCCAAACACACACTTCTCTGGGTTCAGCTTCAAGTTGATCTTGTGCAGATTAGCAAAGGTCTCTTCCAAATCTAGAATGAGTGTTGATCTGTCCTTGGTCACGACCACAATATCATCCATGTAAGCTTTGATGTTTCTGTGCAGCTGGGACTCAAAGCCAATCTGGACTGCCCTTGCAAAAGTGGACCCGGCGCTCTTCAAGCCGAAGGGCATCCGTATAAAGCAGTACGTGCCACTGGGGTTATGAATGCGGTCTTCTCTTCGTATTCCTTGGATATAAAGATCTGGTGGTACCCAGAGTATGCATCCAGGAAAGAAAGAAGGTCACGCCCGGAGGTGGAATCCAAAATCTGGTCGATGCGCGGAAAGGGAAATGGGTCCTTCGGGCATGCCTTGTTTAGACCCGTAAAATCTATGCAAAGCCTCCATTTCCCATTGGCCTTGCGTACTACCACAGGACTTGCTAACCATGTTGGATGCAGTACTCCTCTGACCAGACCAGCTGCCTCATGTTTCTTGATCAACTCGGTAATGAACTGTTGCTGCTCCAAAGCTTGCTTCCGGACCTTCTACTTGACGGGTCGGGCATGTGGGCAGATTGCAAGGTGGTGCTCTATTACCTCCTCGGCAACACCGGGGATATCAGATGGTTGCCAGGCAAACACATCGATATTCGCCAGTAGGAAGGCAACAAGCATGCTTTCCTATTTGTCATCGAGGATGGCACTGATAATGAAGGTACCATCAGCGCCAGCCAGCCCTGCCGGGACCTTTTTAACAGCGGGTGTAGCAGCCTTGGGTCTCTTACTTTTGGAACTCTCCAGCAGGTCATCAACAGGTGCAACGTACTTCGAAGAGCCAATCTCCTTGACGGGTCAGGCATGTGGGTAGATAGCAAGGTAGTGCTTGATTACCTCCCTGGGAACACCAGGGATATCAGATGGTTGCCAGGCAAACACATCGATATTCACGTCTAGGAAGGCAACGAGCATGTAGTACGGTCGATCACCCTTTCCGGCCTTCTCGGCAGCCGCGGCTTCCCGACAATCAGTGCACGCGGCAACTTCCTTGCCGGGAACCTCGGTCTTGGCCTTCTTGCCGGTACTAGGTGCACTCGACCCCTCAACTGTCATCATTGCCTTATCCTTGCACCTTTTGATCTGCTTCTTGTTCTTCTTCTTCTGATTGGTGGCCTCGTCATCATCCTCTGAGTCGATGTCGACGGCATCCTGTTCACCGGGGAGCCGCCTCCCCTCCTGTACCCAAGCACACTTATCCACTAGAGTGTATAGCTCCTTCATAGTCTTGGGAAACCAGACATTCATCTTGGAATGTATCCAACGATGGTGCACGTTGGACTGGAACGCAGCTATCACAGCTGCCGGGTGGATGTCTGGAATGTTCATGTGCACTTGGCTGAACCTCTGCATGTACTTCCGCATAGTCTCCCCTTCCTTCTGTGCGAGGAGCTGCAAGTCGCTGGGCCGCCCTGGTTCTTGATGGCCGCCTGTGAAGGCGCCAACAAACTCATGACAATGGTCAGCCTAAGGTCGAAATGGAGTTCTCCGGCAGGTGCATCAGCCAAGACCTCACATTTGGCTTGACTACCAAAGAGAAGTAGTTGGCGAACACCTTCTCGTCTCTTCCCCCGTCAGCTTGAACATCGATGGTGTAGATGCTCAAGAACTCTACTGGGTTTACTCTCCCATCATACTTCTCTGGTATTTCTGGCTTGAACATGCGAGTAGATGTCCAACGGACTTGCCGCAACTCACGACTAAAGGCGGGGCACCCAACCTCAAAAGGTAGGTACCCACCTTCATCGAGCGTGGGCTCGTCGACGTCGGGGCGATTGTGCCTATCATACTGGCAGTGGGTGTCGCGGCGTCGCTCGATGGTGACGCGCGCGCCATCCCTTTGCCTGTCCTCCAAGACTCGTCATTGCCCTTGACGCGCTCGAGGGTCGGATGAAGCCATCAAGACATCGTCGGGTTCCTAGTCGCGTGGCTCCGGCTGTGCCCCTTGTGCTGGCTACCACGGAGGGGACTGCACCGTGGGGGTGGCCCCTTCTGCACGGCTAGCAGCATGGGCCGTAGTCGCCGCCTGGGGAGGCCATGGTGGGCCAGCTCGCTATGATCCTCCCGCCTCGGCAAAACCAATCAGGCTCTGAATGGTGGCTCTCCACTCATCCATCAGATCGGCTGCCGGCAGAAATCTCAACAGCGGCTGGGCCGCGCCATGGCTCTGAAGCGGTGCTTGGCATGGATGATGACGTAGACCGTAACGTCGCCTGGCTCCGGATGGTGCCGGTAGTGGCAGTGTCGTGTTCTCATCATCATGAGCCAGCCGCCAGGATGGCGTGGTGACGAGGTGGAGGCACTTGAGGACCAGCAGCTCCATTTGGCGCATCGGCTGGGTCAGCTCGTTCCAGGGGTGGCGCATGCCTTGCGGCCGTGCCCGTAGTGGGAGCGACCGGAAAGTTTCGATTCGCCCCAGAGCGAGTGACGTCGCTGTGGCTGTGCCCTTCGCCGGGCGGAGAGGTGCAGACAGAATGATCTCTACACCCGTACCTCGCGGAGCGTGGCCACTGGGATGCCGTTGGTGTTGTCCTTCTTCGATGCCTTCTGCTCCCGTTTTGGCCCCGGAGGAGGTGGTGACAACGCCGCCTACGCCGACCATGTCCCCCGCAGCGTCCACATCCCCGTAGTCACTGCGGCGTTGGCAGTGGCGTGCGATGGGGCCTTTGAGGTGGATGGGTGGGCTATAGTACCGGGCTTCTTCTTGGGCACCATGGACGACGGAGCCATTCATGAAGGAAATGATGATGAAGATGACGCGTTGCATACGCTTCTCGGGTTCAAGCAAGCGTATCCCCCAACCTGGCGCGCCAAAGATGTCATGGGAAAACACGGCAACCTATGGGGCCATCAGCCCCTTGTGGTTCGGCAGGGAGGGTGAGCACATTGCACAAAGAGCAGAGAACGTCGCGCAGCACGGCAGAGATCACACGGGCAGTTTTAGCCAGGTTCGGGCCGCCGCGAGGCGTAAAACCCTACTCCTGCTTTGGTGGATTTATGAGAGGATCGTGGTGGAGACGCAACACTCTTACCTGGCAGGGTTGCCTCAAGGCAAGAGCGGCTACGCGCGTACGAGTGTATAGGGGTCCGAATCCTTTCTATGGTTGCCATGGCCCTCCTTTTATAGATCAAGGGGTCGCCACAATGGCAAATCTATCATTTTGTACTGATTAGATAGTGAATAGTGCTATCATACCTAACACTATAGACAGGGCAGAGTGCATTAAATGCACCGCTTAGTGTCACATCATGGCATGCTCGGCAAACCTTGCCGGGCTGTTCGGCCACCTTCTTGTCTTTCTGCTTGACACGTCTCTAGACGGGTGTCATTTGGAGGCGATTTCCTTTGGAAGTGGCTACCACGTGTCAAGAAACAGCCACTTAGTCACTTGAGGGCTTGACACCGCACCGATCAATGACTTGCGTCGATGTGAGGTGGAGCGGTGGAGCCTTGGCGGGGTGGTCTGCCCTCGGTGTCCCCGGCAAGCTTGTCGGGGTAGTCTTGAGACTTGTCTCAGGAGCAACCTCGACCTCGCCAGGCTCACCTGTCCGGCAAGGGAGGCTTTCCCTTAGTGGTATCTTGCTTACTTTGGCTTGTCTTAGTCTTCTTGATCCGCTCTCTGATTCCTCAAAGAGCTGATCTCTTCTGCTTGGTCTGGTCTTGGATGCCGCAACCTTGCTCTTAGGCATGTGCATGGTCTGGGCAACAGACCCAGAGTTTGTTGCACCGACACCTCCCTTTCTTCAAACTGATGAAGAAGAAGGGCCCATTTGAATGGACTCCGGAGGCTGAGGCGGCCTTCCAAGACCTCAAAAGGTACCTCACCAGCCCGCTGGTAATGATGGCACCTCGTCCTCTTGAGCCCCTGGTGCTTTACGTGGCCACCACACCCCACTCGGCCAGCACCGCACACATGGTGGTCTGGGAAGAGCGCGCGGGTGCGGGTGTGCAGCGTAGTGCCACGCGCCCGACTGCGCCATCGCAGCCTCAGGACGGCGCTCCTGAGGCCCCGTCTACCCCACCAGACGGCAAGGCTCTCAAGGCTCCCTCTTCTCAAGAGGGGCAGGATGCCATCGACGCCTCCTCCCTCATGAAGTTGTGAAGAGAAGTTTCTGGGTGGACAGCAAATATCTGACTCCTTGCTTTGGGTTTGCTCAAATAGATGCATTTCCTGGAACATAACTGTTCTTTTGACTGATACTGATTTCTCGCGGAGTTTCTGAATCATCTCGACTGGCTCCACTGTCTTGAGTATAGGATTCATACAAAATAGTTGATTGTCTCCTGTCGTGGCCAGCATAAAGGGGTACGGCCTTATATGATAGTATCCACAGTCTTGACTGACGATGGTTCTGGCAGCAGAATTTTGTTCATGACAGGATATCCTTTGATGATTCTCATAACTGAGGGCACAAGCTTTGAGACTATTATTCCACATACTGATTACTCATTCTGTAGGGATATCCATGGGGATAGTAGGCTGTGTTATGCTTTACCATGGTTGCAGGGGGCAAACTGTTGAATGGCCCCTTGGTCTGGTTCGATAGACCCAGATATCCGATACTGACAAATCTGAGCACATATTGTTGACTGAGCCGGTTGCCTTTATATGGGGCCCTTACAAAATTTAGTAGACCCCTTAGGTAAATATTCATGGTGATCAATACTGACTCAGACTGTCGGGGTATCTGCACCATGTGGGGCATGCAATAATTTTCATACTTGTATTGTCGGTCTTGCTCCTTCATTATTGTTCTCTTTATCTGGATTCCTTGCCGAAAGAGCTTCGCCATATTACTTCTACGTGTGACCATAGGTACTATCGGGTGCAATATTTTGGCAACCGTAACTTATCCTTGTTCATGTAGCGTGTGATTGGAACTATACCGGGTTCACACGTACTTGCAGATAGCTCATTGTTGTCAAGCATACAAGGTGGTGACAAGGGTTAATGATATCACCTTGCCGGGTATGAGGAAACTGGCCTTGCTGAGTACTGTAAAAATTGGCTGTCCCATGTTGCTGTTCTCCAAAACGTTGTCAGTTCTTGCATTACCAACTGAGGTGTATAACTGGCTTTCTTATTCTTGCATAACTCGCCAGGTCTTCAGATTCTTACCTTGACTTCAACATTGTACCAGTTTCTTGCAAGACCTTGGCAATAGGCTTCACAATATATATATATATGAGAATTTGATTCCCGAGGTAGACTTGTGTTCTGGCTGATTCTTGCTTCAGACCAAACTGTTGCGGATTTGCTTCTTGGAATGCACTACCATATGCTGTCAATTCATAGTGTAATATCTTACACTAATACCATACTAAGGGAGGTTGGTTGGCTTATGCTGGAAGCCATCGAGAGTATCTTGCTGAGGAAGGCTGGTTATCGTGCTTCAGAAGCTTCCCCCCTTAAAGACTTTCTAGGGAAAACTCGGTAGCTTATGCCAGAAGCTTTCGCAGATGCTTACTAAAGAAGACATAGTATCTTGCACGAGAAGTCATCCATGTATCGTATAGAGGAAGATAGAGGAATCTTGCACTGAAAGCTTCTCTGGTAGCTTGCAAGGAAAGACAGGGTTGCTTACTCCAGAAACTTCTCATGCAGGCTGATTTCCACATATATATCATCTTAATATTCCGGCTGATGATTACCTTTGACTGATAATATACTGTCGATCCTGCACACAACTCATCTTCTTGCTGATTTGATCATTACTACTATGAAGAGTGCATACTGAGGTAAACTTGATTATCCGTACTGTTGTGAGGAGTGCACACTAATGCAAACTTGATTATCAGCATCAAGATCAGATATTCCCCATTTCACTGCAGTCGGCTGAGAATTCCATTCTATTTAGCT
Organism: Triticum aestivum; assembly: GCF_018294505.1. Lineage (NCBI taxonomy): Eukaryota > Viridiplantae > Streptophyta > Magnoliopsida > Poales > Poaceae > Triticum > Triticum aestivum. Next base: position 214,766,684 of record NC_057802.1, on the reverse strand, counting down.
AAGTTTCCAAATACTTGAATTCCTTGCTGATTCTTCGGGTCCGGTGTTGGTTGATGAGCAACTTTAATAAGGGGAAAATAGGTAACACCGAAGGCCCAATGGAAGAAACAAAAGAAATGACGAAAACAAAAGCACACAAGCATACAAATAATAATATAATCAAGCAACATAACATATTACTGCTACTCACAACAATAATATGCATGCACACCTAAGCACACGAATCTCACGGAAACTCCGTTATTACGATCTAATATGCTGTGGCGGTGTGCACGAAAGTGAGTCCACGTGTGGAAGGAGTTGATGTAGCCAAGGCTACACCAAGCGCTGACTGAACATCGGTTGCAACTACATGGATACGGAGGCGAGGACGGACATGGTGATCGTGTAGCAAAACACAAGGTCATGACCACATCATCATCAAATGTACGAAAGGGAACCGTACACGTCCAAAGAATCGGCCGGCAGGGTAGGATAGCAGTGGAAAACAGGGCTTGCTGGCATGGCCCTTTACTGATGACAAAGATTAGTAAGGGTTGCCAAAGGGACGAGATGGAAGGGACGATTCGGGATAGAGCAAGTCTATCACCAAAACGATATCGGTGGAGGACGGAAAGATATCGACGCGATACCTGAACATAACTCCTGCAAATGGTGTTTGGAACACTTGGTACCATGGCATCACTCCGCTGGGACAGAGATGACGCCGACAACGAAGAGCGGGTATGCAGAGAAGAAGGGTGCAGGTAGTGGATCGAAACCGATACCACCTACACTCACAAGATTACTATCAGCGACCAGATAATAATATATATGCATGCTATGCGACAAACAAATGCAGTTATCAAATGCATCAAACCAACCAGACTCTATACTACCGCATTCTAACGCTCGCGCGAACTAGGGCGTCCTACAGCCATACCTGCTCTGATACCAAGCCTTGTGGCACCCCGGCTCAGAGAAACCGGAACGCCTTGTATTCCAGCCCAGAGATCGAGGAGAAGTCTTCTGGAATACGGCACTGCTTAGCATAGAACAAATCAGCTCTTGATTACAATCTATATGGATACATGGGATTACATCGTCATGGCGACACTACGCCTGCCAAGGTTGCTCCATGCAAGCAGAAGAACAACACGATGCAGCGGAATGACTCTAGCAGCAGAATAGCCACGACGGTGATGAACTCCACTCCGCAGGGACTCTAGCTGTGATGCTTATCCTAGCTCACAAACAAGGGATCCACGGCAAACAAGCAATCAAATCCGGCATGACCTGCAAACTGGCATGACACGCCAGGTCAGTACATTGAATTTACTTGCAAGCTCACAACAACCAAGAGCAATCAAGACAGACAACAACATGGCAATTATAGGTTAACAGGGATTAACATGATACTATCAATCAATCATAGCATGAACAAGATGAACATGATACAGCTAGCACAATCTGAGCATGGCATGAACATATGAACATGATGATATTAGCCTGCAACATGATGACCCTATCATGCACCAACTTACTCTGCTCAGGTTACCTCATAACCATCACATGCACAAGCTTACCATCACAGACATCACACGATCATCTCAGGATCCAATCAAGCTTGGTATTATAATACTGTAGTAATCATTACATGACCACAAGGAGCTTGACCTTTACCCATGATTCTCACACAACATCACAAATATCCACCAACTCGGTATCCACGATACCTCAGTGATCCTCTCACGATCACAAAAAAATCAACCAACTTCTCTCATCATCGAATCAGGGTTGTTATTAATCAGATTTATTATTATTACTTTTGACCCATAGTGTGACCGACTACGAACTGGGCCCATATACGTGGGCGCGGCTATCGATAGATTAAACACACACTCTGCAGAGGTTAGTACACTATACCCACACCACGGAACCCATGGCCTTGTGCTCCCATTCGGATGGACCAATGGCATTCTGAAGAAACCGATCTATTGCCATCGCACTCTCCCAGCCACTCCAACAAACTCCCCTTTGGGCTAAGTCATGGGTGGCCCCGATGTCAACTCGTGACATCCACCACCTTCGTGGCCGGCCACCGTCGTGGCAAAAGAAAAACGGACCCAAACAGGGACAAGGATCCTTACAACAACAACGACACACAAGGCTTATGTTGTCTTACCCGGCCAAGGTAGCGCCCACACATAACCTTCCCTCGTTGGAGGCACCGGCAAGGGGCATGACAATAGACCCAGTTAGGACCCCCCATAAGGCAAGTGTGGCTGCACTGGTCAGCTCGATTTGGTGGCACCATGAATTAGCCATAAGTTGTTCAATTTTGAATGATATCCGGTTAAACTTGAATGCAATAAGTTGATCCATAATAAAATAACATGATGCAACTATAATGCGTGATATCAACATAAGCATGGTGGTGCACATAATCATCAAGCATATCAACAACAATAAATCATATACCCGAATGAGATGGCATACTGACGAGCATGAATATCACAAGTATAACACTAATCATAGCATAACATGATCACTAGCATCAACAATAAATACCAAGCAAGAACATATCAATAATACTACCAAGTAAGCATGTAACCAACTACATGCAAACAGAACATGCATAGCAACGGTACTGGATAACAGTCGATAAGCATGCATCAGAACAAACATCAATACTACCAGCATGTACTACTACCAAGCATGACAGACGAAACTAATGCTAGCAAGTAGTACTTGATAACAAGATGCAGAAGAGCATAGCATGAAGGTGAACACAGATCTATAAGCATTACCGATACTGCATGGCAAACGATAGCGGTTGCAGACAAACAAGCACTTATTAAATGTTCAAGTAGAAAACCATGGCTACTGCATGGCTCTCATGCAAGTGGTTGTCATGGCTTACCTGGGAATGAAGAGGTCACCGGGAAGAAGTGCGGAAGGATTGCGAAAAGCTTCGCCGAAAACAGTTCTCTCTTGGAGGGGGCAGTTTATGGGCAAGGGCAAAATTGTCATTTCACAGTGTGGAATCATTATGAAAATGGTACCCACAGAACGGGCTCGACGAGATGAAACCGTGAGACTTGGATTCACCTGAATCAGGGCTACGGTCGCGAAGATATAAACGTTTGAAACCCAGGGACTATTCTATAAATAAAATATTCACAGACAGGCCCCTAGCGGCTGAACCGAAAGCGCCTTTCTATGGAATACGTCTTCTGCATAGGGAAACGACTTCTCAACCGATGTAGATTCAAAATACGCTTTCCCTAAATGAAAATGTACTTTCCAAAAACCGTTTCCACTTAAAACAGATGGGCCCAGGGCTATAGCCACTTACAGGTGGGGGCGGGGAGGGCTGGCGCGGTCGTCGTCTTCCTCCTCCCTCTGTCCCGATCGAAGCAGAGGAGGAGCCGGGGACGCGGTGCCGGCGACGGGCCTGGCCAGCTCCGGCCACCTTCAACCAGACAGAGGCCTCCGGCGAGCTCACCCTCGAGGACCGGGATGAGGGAGGGCAGCAGAGACGGCGGGGAGCGGCCATGGGAATGGCCGCGGTAGCAAGCAGAGGCGGGCTCCGGCGAAGAGCCCGGACGTCTCTGACCGTCTCCGGCGAAGCTGAGACCACCGGTGGGTTCCTGGTGCTGCAACGCATCCGTCCAGAGGAAGGACCAGCGCCGGGGAGGAGTGGAACATCGGTGCACCACGGAGGCAGAGAGCAAGGGCGGCGGCCGGCCTTGGGGAGGCACGGCCACAGCGGCTCCGGCGGTGAACTAAGCAAAGGGGAGGTGCGCAGGAGTGGGGTGAAGCTAGTGGTGAGAGTTGGAGGTGGAGGGGAGGCTAGGCTCCTCAAATTTGAGAGAGAGCTGAGGCAGCCATGGCGGACGACGATGGATAGAGGCGAAGTGGGGAAGCTCCGGTGGGCGGAGAAGGCAGAGGAGGGAGCTGAGAGGTGCAGAGTGTTGGGGAACGTAGTAATTTCAAAAAAAATCCTACGCACACGCAAGATCATGGTGATGCATAGCAAAGAGAGGGGAGACTGTTGTCTACGTACCCTCGTAGACTGTAAGCGGAAGCGTTATATCAATGCGGTTGATGTAGTCGTACGTCTTCATGATCCGACCGATCCAAGTACCAAAAGCATGACACCTCCGAGTTCTGCACACATTCAGCTCGATGACGTCCCCGCCTTCTCGATCCAGCAAGAGGGGCGAAGTAGTAGATGAGTTCCGGCAGCACGACGGCGTGGTGACGGTGTTGGTGAAGAACAATCTCCGCAGGGCTTCGCCTAAGCACTACGAAAACTATGATGGAGGATAAACTAGAGGCGACGGGGTTGCCAGCACATGGCTTGGTGTTTCTTGATGTGTCTTTGGTGCTAGCCCTACCCCTCTATTTATATGTTGAGCCTTGGGGTCGAAACTTGGAGTAAAAGCCTCCACAAAGTCGGTTTCACCCGAAAGGCAAGAGTCCTTCTCGGACTCCAGGGCCAGACGCCAGGGTTCCCGGCGTCTGGACCCAGACGCCAGGGACCCTGGTGTCTGGCCCCTGGACTCCGCAAAACTTCCTTTTGCGCTTTCCAAAAACCTTGTGGGCTTTCCCCTTTGGCCCAGATAAAGTGTTCTCGTGCCCAAACATTTCGGGAAACATCCGGAACCCCTTCCAATGGATTCCGAAACCTTTCTGGAGATCAAACACTACTATCCACATATCAATCTTTACTTCCGGACCATTCCGGAGTTCCTCGTCATATCCGTGATCTCATCCAAAACTCCGAACAAAATTCGGTCACCAACATACATAACTCATACTACTATATCGTCAACGAACGTTAAGCGTGCGGACCCTACAGGTTCGAGAACTATGTAGACATGACCGAGACACCTCTCTGGTCAATAACCAATAGCGGGACCTGGATGCCCATATTGGCTCCTACATATTCTACGAAGATCTTTATCGGTCAGACCGCATAACAACATACGTTGTTCCCTTTGTCATCGGTATGTTACTTGCCCGAGATTCGATTGTCGGTATCTCAATACCTAGTTCAATCTCGTTACCGGCAAGTCTCTTTACTCGTTCTGTAATACATCATCCCACAACTAACTCATTAGTTGCAATGCTTGCAAGGCTTATAGTGATGTGCATTATCGAGTGGGCCCAGAGATACCTCTCCGACAATCGGAGTGATAAATCCTAATCTCGAAATACGCCAACCCAACAAGTACCTTCGGAGACACCTGTAGAGCACCTTTATAATCACCAAGTTACGTTGTGATGTTTGGTAGCACACAAAGTGTTCCTCCGGTAAACGGGAGTTGCATAATCTCATAGTCATAGGAACATGTATAAGTCATGAAGAAAGCAATAGCAACATACTAAAGGATCAAGTGCTAAGCTAACGGAATGGGTCAAGTCAATCACATCATTCTCTAATGATGTGATCCCGTTAATCAAATGACAACTCATGTCTATGGCTAGGAAACTTAACCATCTTTGATTCAACGAGCTAGTCAAGTAGAGGCATACTAGTGACACTCTGTTTGTCCATGTATTCACACATGTATTATGCTTCCGGTTAATACAATTCTAGCATGAATAATAAACATTTATCATGAAATAAGGAAACAAATAATAACTTTATTATTGCCTCTAGGGCATATTTCCTTCAGTCTCCCACTTGCACTGGAGTCAATAATCTAGATCACATCGCCATGTGATTTAACATCAGTAGTTCACATCACCATGTGATTAACACCCATAGTTCACATCGTCATGTGACCAACACTCAAAGGGTTTGCTAGAGTCAGTAATCTAGTTCACATCTCTATGTGATTAGCACCCAAAGAGTACTAAGGTGTGATCATGTTTTGCTTATGAGAGAAGCATAGTCAACGGTTCTGCCAAAATTCAGATCCGTATGTATTTTGCAAATTTCTATGTCTACAATGCTCTGCACGGAGCTACTTTAGCTAATTGCTCCCACTTTCAATATGTATCCAGGTTGAGACTTAGAGTCATCTGGATCAGTGTCAAAAACTTGTATCGACGTAACCCTTTACGACGGACCTTTTGTCACCTCCATAATCGAGAAACATATCCTTATTCCACTAAGGACCGCTGTCCAGTGATACTCCTAGATCACTATTGTACTCCCTTGCCAAACTCAGTGGTAAGGTATACAATAGATCTGGTACACAGCATGGCATACTTTATAGAACCTATGGCCGAGGCATAGGGAATGACTTTCATTCTCTTTCTATCTTCTGCCATGGTCGGGCTTTGAGTCTTACTCAATTTCACACCTTGTAACACAGGCAAGAAACTCTTTCTTTGACTGTTCCATTTTGAACTACTTCAAAATCTTGTCAAGGTATGTACTCATTGAAAAAACTTATCAAGCGTCTGGATCTATCTCTATAGATCTTGATGATCAATATGTAAGCAGCTTCACCGAGGTCCTTCTTTGAAAAACTCCTTTCAAATATTCCTTTATGCTTTGCAGAATAATTCTACATTATTTCCGATCAACAATATTTCATTCACATATACTTATCAGAAATGCTGTAGTGCTCCCACTCACTTTCTTGTAAATACAGGCTTCACCGCAAGTCTGTATAAAACTATATGCTTTGATCAACTTATCAAAGCGTATATTCCAACTCCGAGATGCTTGCACCAGCCCATAGATGGATCGCTAGAGCTTGCACATTTAGCACCTTTAGGATTGACAAAACCTTCTGGTTGCATCATATACAACTCTTCTTTAATAAATCCATTAAGGAATGCAGTTTTGTTTATCCATTTGCCAGATTTCATAAAATGCGGCAATTGCTAACATGATTCGGATAGACTTAAGCATAGATACGAGTGAGAAACTCTCATCGTAGTCAACACCTTGAACTTGTCGAAAACCTTTTGCGACAATTCTAGCTTTGTAGATAGTAACACTACTATCAACGTCCGTCTTCCTCTTGAAGATCCATTTAATCTCAATGGCTCACCAATCATCGGGCAAGTCAATCAAAGTCCACACTTTGTTTTCATACATGGATCCCATCTCAGATTTCATGGCCTCAAGCCATTTCGCGGAATCTAGGCTCATCATCGCTTCCTCATAGTTCGTAGGTTCATCATGGTCAAGTAACATGACCTCCAAAATAGGATTACCGTACCACTCTGGTGTGGATCTCACTCTGGTTGACCTACGAGGTTTGGTAGTAACTTGATCTGAAGTTACATGATCATCATCATTAGCTTCCTTACTAATTGGTGTAGGAGTCACAGGAACAGATTTCTGTGATGAACTACTTTCCAATAAGGGAGCAGGTATAGTTACCTCATCAAGTTCTACTTTCCTCCCACTCACTTCTTTCGAGAGAAACTCCTTCTCTAGAAAGGATCCATTCTTAGCAACGAATATCTTGCCTCCGGATCTGTGATAGAAGGTGTACCCAATAGTAACTTTTGGGTATCCTATGAAGACGCGCTTTTCCAATTTGGGTTTGAGCTTATCAGGATGAAACTTTTTCACATAAGCACCGCAACCCCAAACTTTAAGAAACGACAGCTTAGGTTTCTTGCCAAACCATAGTTCATACGGTGTCGTCTCAACGGATTAGACGGTGCCCTATTTAATGTGAATGCAGCTGTCTCTAATGCATAACCCCAGAACGATAGTGGTAAATCGGTAAGAAACATCATAGGTTGTACTATATCCAATGAAGTACGGTTATGACGTTCGGACACACCATTATGCTGTGGTGTTCCATGTGGCATGAGTTTGTGAAACTATTCCACATTGTTTTAATTGAAGGCCAAACTCGTAACTCAAATATTTTATCTCTGCGATGATTCTCCACTTCACTCTGAAATTCTTTGAACTTTTCAAATGTTTCAGACTTGTGTTTCATCAAGTAGATATACCCATATCTGCTCAAATCATTTGTGAAGGTCAGAAAATAATGATACCCGCCGCGAGCCTCAATATTCATTGGACCACATACATCAGTATGTATGATTTCCGACAAATCTGTTGCTCGCTCCATTGTTCCGGAGAACAGTGTTTTAGTCATCTTGCCCAAGAGGCATGGTTCGCAAGCATCAAGTGATTCGTAATCAAGTGATTCCAAAATCCCATCAACAGGGATTTTCTTCATGCGCTTTATACCAATATGAGCTAAACGGCAGTGCCACAAATAAGTTGCACTATCATTATTTACTTTGCATCTTTTGGCTTCAATATTATGAATATGTGTATCACTACGATCGATATCCAATGAACCATTTTCATTGGGTGTGTAACCATATAAGGTTTTATTCATGTAAACAGAACAACAATTATTCTCTAACTTAAATGAATAACCGTATTGCAATAAACATGATCAAATCATATTCATGCTCAACGCAAACACCAAATAACACTTATTTAGGTTCAACACTAATCCCGAAAGTATAGGGAGTGTGCGATGATGATCATATCAATCTTGGAACCACTTCCAATACACATCGTCACTTCATCCTTAACTAGTTTCTGTTCATGATGCAACTCCCGTTTCGAGTTACTACTCTTTAGCAACTGAACCAGTATCAAATACCGAGGGGTTGCTACGAACACTAGTAAAATACACATCAATAATCTGTATATCAAATATACCTTTGTTCACTTTGCCATCCTTCTTATCCACCAAATACTTGGGGCAGTTCCGCTTCCAGTGACCAGTCCCTTTGCAGTAGAAGCACTTAGTCTCAGGCTTAGGTCCAGACTTGGGCTTCTTCACTTGAGCAGCAACTTTCTTGCCGTTCTTCTTGAAGTTCCCCTTCTATCCCTTTGCCCTCTTGTTAACCATCAACACTTGATGCTCTTTCTTGATTTCTACCTTCGTCGATTTCAGCATCGCGAAGAGCTCGGGAATTACTTTCGTCATCCCTTGCATACTATAGTTCATCACGAAGTTCTACTAACTTGGTGATGGTGACTAGAGAATTCTGTCAATCACTATTTTATCTGGAAGATTAACTCCCACTTGATTCAAGCGATTGTAGTACCCAGACAATCTGAGCACATGCTCACTGCTTGAGCTATTCTCCTCCATCTTTTAGCTATAGAACTTGTTGGAGACTTCATATCTCTCAACTCGGGTATTTGCTTGAAATATTAACTTCAACTCCTGGAACATCTCATATGGTCCATGACGTTCAAAACGTCTTTGAAGTCCCGATTCTAAGCCGTTAAGCATGGTGCACTAAACTATCAAGTAGTCATCATATTGAGCTAGCCAAACGTTCATAACGTCTGCATCTGCTCCTGCAATAGGTCTGTCACCTAGCGGTGCATGAAGGACATAATTCTTACTGTGCAGCAATGAGGATAATCCTCAGATCACGGATCCAATCCGCATCATTGCTACTAACATCTTTCAACATAATTTTTCTCTAGGAACATATCAAAATAAACATAGGGAAGCAACAACGCGAGCTATTGATCTACAACATAATTTGCAAAATACTATCAGGACTAAGTTCATGATAAATTTAAGTTCAATTAATCATAATACTTAAGAACTCCCACTTAGATAGACATCCCTCTAATCCTCTAAGTGATCACGTGATCCATATCAACTAAACCATGTCCGATCATCATGTGAGATGGAGTAATTTCAACAGTGAACATCACTATGTTGATCATATCTACTATATGATTCACGCTCGACCTTTCGGTCTCCGTGTTCCGAGGCCATATCTGTTATATGCTAGGCTCGTCAAGCTTAACCTGAGTACTCCGCGTGTGCAACTGTTTTGCACCCGTTGTATTTGAACGTAGAGCCTATCACACCCGATCATCACGTGGTGTCTCAGCACGAAGAACTTTCGCAACGGTGCATACTCAGAGAGAACACTTATACTTTGATAATTTAGTGAGGGCTCATCTTATAATGCTATCGTCAATCAAAGCAAGATAAGATGCATAAAAGATAAACATCACATGCAATCAATATAAGTGATATGATATGGCCATCATCATCTTGTGCTTGTGATCTCCATCTCCGAAGCACCATCATGATCACCATCGTCACCGGCGCGACACCTTGATCTCCATCGTAGCATCGTTGTCGTCTCGCCAATCTTATGCTTCTACGAGTATCGCTACCGCTTAGTGATAAAGTAAAGCATTACAGGGCGATTGCATTGCATACAATAAAGCGACAACCATATGGCTCCTGCCAGTTGCCGATAACTCGGTTACAAAACATGATCATCTCATACAATAAAATTTAGCATCATGTCTTGACCATATCACATCACAACATGCCCTGCAAAAACAAGTTAGACGTCCTCTACTTTGTTGTTGCAAGTTTTACGTGGCTGCTACTGGGCTTAGCAAGAACCGTTCTTACCTACGCATCAAAACCACAACGATAGTTTGTCAAGTTGGTGCTATTTTAACCTTCACAAGGACCGGGCGTAGCCACACTTGGTTCAACTAAAGTTGGAGAAACTGACACCCGCCAGCCACCTGTGTGCAAAGCACGTCGGTAGAACCAGTCTCGCGTAAGCGTACGCGTAATGTCGGTCCAGGCCGCTTCATCCAACAATACCGCCGAACCAATGTATGACATGCTGGTAAACAGTATGACTTATATCGCCCAGAACTCACTTGTATTCTACTCGTGCATATGACATCTACGCATAAAACCTGGCTCGGATGCCACTGTTGGGGAACGTAGTAATTTCAAAAAAAAATCCTACGCACATGCAAGATCATGGTGATGCATAGCAACGAGAGGGGAGAGTGTTGTCTACGTACCCTCGTAGACCGTAAGTGGAAGCATTATATCAACGCGGTTGATGTAGTCGTACGTCTTCACGATCCGATCGATCCAAGTACCGAAAGCACGGCACGTCCGAGTTCTGCACACGTTCAGCTCGATGGCGTCCCCGCCTTCTCGATCCAGCAAGAGGGGCGAAGTAGTAGATGAGTTCCGGCAGCACGACGGCGTGGTGACGGTGTTGGTGAAGAACAATCTCCGCAGGGCTTCGCCTAAGCACTACGAAAACTATGACGGAGGATAAACTAGAGGGGACGGGGTTGCCGGCACACGGCTTGGTGTTTCTTGATGTGTCTTGGGTGCTAGCCCTACCCCTCTATTTATGTGTTGAGCCTTGGGGTCGAAACTTGGAGTAAAAGCCTCCACAAAGTCGGTTTCACCCGAAAGGCAAGAGTCCTTCTCGGACTCCAGGGCTAGACGCCAGGGACCCTGGACTCCGCAAAACTTCCTTTTGCGCTTTCCAAAAACCTTGTGGGCTTTCCCCTTTGGCCCAGATAAAGTGTTCTCGTGCCCAAACATTTCGGGAAACATCCGGAACCCCTTCCGATGGATACCAAAACCTTTCCGGAGATCAAAAACTACTATCCACATATCAATCTTTACTTCCGGACCATTCCGGAGTTCCTCGTCATATCCGTGATCTCATCCAAAACTCCGAACAAAATTCGGTCACCAACATACATAACTCATAGTACTATATCGTCAACGAACATTAAGCGTGCGGACCCTACGGGTTCGAGAACTATGTAGACATGACCGAGACACCTCTCTGGTCAATAACCAATAGCGGGACCTGGATGCCCATATTGGCTCCTACATATTCTACGAAGATCTTTATCGGTCAGACCGCATAACAACATACGTTGTTCCCTTTGTCATCGGTATGTTACTTGCCCGAGATTCGATCGTCGGTATCTCAATACCTAGTTCAATCTCGTTACCGGCAAGTCTCTTTACTCGTTCTGTAATACATCATCCCGCAACTAACTCATTAGTTGCAATGTTTGCAAGGCTTATAGTGATGTGCATTATCGAGTGGTCCCAGAGATACCTCTCTCACAATCGGAGTGACAAATCCTAATCTCGAAATACGCCAACCCAACAAGTACCTTCGGAGACACCTGTAGAGCACCTTTATAATCACCCAGTTACGTTGTGCCGTTTGGTAGCACACAAAGTGTTCCTCCGGTAAACGGGAGTTGCATAATCTCATAGTCATAGGAACATGTATAAGTCATGAAGAAAGCAATAGCAACATACTAAAGGATCAAGTGCTAAGCTAACGGAATGGGTCAAGTCAATCACATCATTCTCTAATGATGTGATCACGTGAATCAAATGACAACTCATGTCTATGGCTAGGAAACTTAACCATCTTTGATTCAACGAGCTAGTCAAGTAGAGGCATACTAGTGACACTCTGTTTGTCCATGTATTCACACATGTATTATGTTTTCGGTTAATACAATTCTAGCATGAATAATAAACATTTATCATGAAATAAGGAAACAAATAATAACTTTATTATTGCCTCTAGGGCATATTTCCTTCATAGAGGAGGTATAGGGGGCTACTTATAGCTGCGGGGCGAGCTCGGGAATGCTCTAGAGAGCTCTGCTAGCGAACAATGGAGGTGGGACGGTGGTTAGGTCACGGACGAGCTCAACACCAGCTAAGAGATGGTGAAACAGGAGAGGGGCAGAGCACAGTGCAAAGTAGAGTCTCATGGGGAAGCTCTAGGACAAGATGATGCACCGAGATGATGATGGAATGGACGAGCACAGCGCCGCGGTTTCCAGAGCGCGTCGGTTTGGCACATTTGCCCCATGATCACCGCATGAGCTGGCGCAAGCGGTCCACCTAGTGGCCAAACCGTATCAGTTGAATAGGGCATGCTACGGAGAAGGCCGTGAAGCAAAGAAACGAGCACAGGGATACATGATGAGACCACAACTAGTAATAAACAAAACTAACAGCAAGTTGTTCGGAACTTGCTGCAGTTCACATGCTTGGTGATCAAGGATGAGATTTGGCTGGTGTTGATCACTCACTAAGGTGATTAAGATGGCAAGGATTCAGCTCAAGAAGAGGATTTTAGCTAGTACTTGCTGTACAAACCACCAGACTGGACAGAAATACAAAATATGAAGTAGCACTCACATATCAAGTTGGATTGAGCCGAATTTTGTAGGAGATGAGTTATTTGATGATATGAAGTTGCTGTAAAAGTTTCATGCCATTTGGAAATACCAAAATGGTACTTGCTTCACAATGCGGCCCTCTGGACAGAATCTTGGGAAAAATCCTGAGGGAAAATGGCTGAAGGAAATAAGCCCAAATCTTGTGGAGATAGGTTATATGGGTAGGAGAAGGTCCTCGAAACTTTTCAGCCATAATGGAGCAAGATAAAATATACTTGCTTCACAAACTGAAAATTTGGACAGAAACAAAGAATTGATCCTGGGCTCACATAGATGCATTGCATGAGCTCAAATCTTGAGGAGTGATGATTTGATCATATGAGGGACCATGCAAAATTTCAACTCATTTGGATTACCCTAGCTAGTACTTCCTTCACACAGGCTTCCCTCAGACAGGAACTTTGAAAAATTGCTCAGGAATATTTACAAGGAAAATTAAGTTGAATTTTGGCACGAGGCAATGATATGGACATGAAAAGGTGTCCAAAAAGTTTGGGTTCAATGAAGCAAAGATAAATGACACTTCCTTCTCAAAAAGCCACTAAGGGCAGAATGAGAAAAGGAATATTTGTGAATTATCTTTGATGATGCCAAGGAAGGATTTTGACATATTTGAGGAAGATATGACCCAAACAATTTATGAGAATTATTTGGGAATTTTGGGAGTGATAGAAATATAGGTTGTTTCATAACCTAGGGATAAAAGGATTATTCCTTTAATAGAAAAAAGAATATTCCCAAAAGAATATTGGGATTGGGCTAAGATGAATATAGCAAGGTCTTGGGAAGGATATGTGGATGACAAGCCACTCTAGAAAGAAAGAAGAGATTGTCTTCTCCAGTTTCCAGACCACATAGCCACAGAAAAATAAATCTCAAGCAAAAATCTTAGAAAATCAAAAGAAAAAGAAAGGGCCAAAAATGAGGGTGTGACAAGCACACCATGTACTTTGTCAGCACGGTGCTGCGTGACGCGCGTGCACGCTACCCCATGCCACAGAAGCTCCTTCTCACGCTCCTCGTCGCCTCCAGGAAGCTGCGCCACTATTTCCAAGGTCACCCCATCAAGGTTGTCTCCGCATACCCCGTGGAGATGGTGCTCCGGAGCCCCAGCACCGCGGGAAGGGTTGCTGAGTGGAACATCGAGCTGCAGGCGTTCCAGCTGAAGTTCAGCACCACCAGAATCATCAAGGGCGCAGCCCACGCTGTCTTTTGGCGGAATGGACTGATGCCCCGTGGCGAAGACCGTTCCCTCACACCCGGAGATGAAGCACCGAATGGCTGGGTCATGTACTTTGACGTCGCGTTCGAACGCCAGGCCGCGGGGGCTGGAGCCGTGCTCATCTCACCTACCCAGGACAAGCTCTACTACGCCGTGCAACTCTGCTTTCAGCATGGTGAGAAGGTCTTCAACAACATCACGGAATACGAGGGCCTGATCACTAGCCTCAAGGCCGCGGCGGCTCTGGGTAGGTGCCTCACCATCAAGGGCGACTTTGAGCTCCTCATCAACTTCTCCAACAAGGAGTACAAGCCAAAAGATGCGCACATGGAGGCATACCAAGAAGAGGTAGGCAAAATTGAAAAATGATTCTTGGGCTCGGAATTGCAACACGTACCACGTGGCACGAACAAGGAGGCGGAATCGCCAAGAGGGCATCCCGGCGCGAACCCAGAAGCCTGGCGTCTTCGAAGAACGGCTCTTCAAGCCATCGACGGCTCCCCCCACTGCAGGCCCAGTGCTGCCTCGGGAGGAACCGCCCATGGCACCCTCCTCGGGCTCCCCAGCCTGCGGCCCAACCTTGGGAGCTCGCCTGCTCCTTGCGCTCGAACCTTAGGAGGGGTGCTGGACCGAGGAGTTCAAGGCATACCTGCTCTGACGCACCTTGCCAGAGAAGGAGGAAGACGCAGAATGCGTGGCCCGCTAGACCACCACTTACTGCATCCAAGACGGCGAGCTCTACTGAAGGCGTCCAAACGACGTCTCTCTACGGTGCATCTCCAAGGAGCAGGGGTGCGAGCTGCTGGCTGACATCCACGGCGGGGATTGTGGGCATCACTCTTCGTCGCGCACCCTCGTGGGCAAGGCATTCCGCAGCGGGTTCTACTAGCCCACGGCACTCAACGCCGCCACTGAGCTGGTGAGATCCTGTGAGGCATGTCAATTCCAGGCCAAACATATTCACAAGCCCGCTCAGGGCCTCCAAAACATCCCGCTCTCATGGCCGTTCATGGTCTGGGGGCTGAATATCCTAGCCCTGTTTTCTCGAGCAGCCGGGGGCTACCGCTACCTCTACGTCGCCATCGACAAGTTTACCAAGTGGGCGGAGGTAGTGCCCGTGCGCACCATCCCAGCTGGCTCGGTCGGGAAATTCATCAAGGGCCCCGTGAGCCGCTTTGGGGTCCCCAACCGTATCATCACTGACAATGGCTCTCACTTCACGAGCAACCTTTTCAAAACATATTGTGCTAACCTTGGAACGCAGATACGCTACATTTAGTGGCACACCCACGGAGCAATGGCCAAGCCGAGCACGCCAACGCGGAGGTCCTAAGGGACCTCAAGGCGAGGAGCTTCAAGAAGAAACTCGAGGCCTGCGGCAGGGACTGGCTCGATCAGCTCCAGTCCGTGTTGTGGTCCATCCGCACCACCGCGACCAAGCCCACGGGCGAGACCCCCTTCTTCCTCGTCTATGGGGCTGAGGCGGTCCTCCCTCATGAGGTCAAACATAGCTCCCTGCGGGTCTTGCATTTGACGAGGCATGCCAGGACGCCTCGCGGGGGATGGACCTCATGTTCGGGAAGGAGGGTTGCCGCCAAGCCTCGCTCCATGCCACCAGGTACCAGCAGGCACTACGGCGGTATCACTGTCGTAGCATCCACTCTAGGACCCTTGAGGTGGGTGACCTCGTCCTGAGATGGGTGCTCTCCAGGGAGGGGCTTTACAAGCTCTCGCCCATGTGGGAGGGCCCGTTCAAGATCGCACGTGTCTCTAGGCCTGGCGTCGCGCGCCTGGAGACGCAGGATGGTGTCCCCATCCAGAACTCCTGGAACATCAAGCACCCCCGGAAGTTCTATCCGTTATCAAGGCCATGCACCTCTCAAGTCTCCGCTCGTGACACTCTCACGTAATAATGAGTGGGGATGTACACGCCCCGCAGTCTCCTGAGTGCCGCCCCTGGGCCTTATGGGGGCTCCCACCCACGTCCTAGTGGAGGCCCCATGCTCGACGCTAGTGGGAAGGCCAGAAGACTAGTGTAGGTGCTGGACGCGGTTGTTCTTTTGCTTGCTTTCTGTAGCTAATTTGCAACTTCTTGAAATCAAATCTGAAGTTTTTGTGTCTTTTATTTGGAAGGGTTGGGAAGTTTTTTCTCCTTGCAGAATTCGCTCTTTCAGGTCTTGCCTTAGGGAGAGTGACACTTGCCCGTTGCTCTTCCTCGTGCATCACACGCGTGGGGGTTGGGCATGGTGTGTGCACTGGGGCTGCCCACAAACACACCTCGCCAAAGCCTTGGTGTCCTAGCCTTTGGCGTCTTAATCCTCGCACGATGCTCTCAAAACGAGCTTACGGGCACACACGCCCTCTTGAGTCCTTGCCTCCGGACATCGCGACGCGGCGACCGGCCCACGCTCGGGGGCTTGCGCGAGGCATGGCACCTCCGAAGGTCCCCTAACCCCGCAGCCACAGGGTGCCTCCCGAGGCTTGAGGACTTTTGAATCTTCAAGAAAGAAACCCCGGAGAACTTCTCCGGAATGACGGGTGTGCACGAAGTCCAAGCCCCAGAGAGCCACACTCTCGCGACATGGGAGTCTACCACAAGCACATTAAGCCAAGTCATCCCAATCACAATCAGCAGCAACACGGATATTAGGACGCAATATAGAAACGATAATATAATGACGCAAGCGCCATGGTTCATTAAACACCCCGACAGGGCCTTCTACTTTTCTGATGCAGGAGAAAGGAAGAAGCAAAAAGCAGCCACGCGACTACAATTACTTTTACTTCTTACGCAAAAGCAGCCTTCTACATTTACTCAAGATTACCTCCACTTCAGGCATGACGGCGCTGCGAACTTCGAAGTCAGGGTCTTTGGGGAGAATGGCAGGCGCCTGGGGTGCTGCCCGGAGAGCGACAGCGACGACAACGACGTCCACCCCTCCGACGACGACGGCCAGAGGGGCGGTAGCATCTCCGGCGATGAGCTTGCTCTCAGCGAGGATCGCGAGGCCTCCAGCGGTGGCGGCTCCTCCACTGGGGAGAGCACGAGCGACGACGACTACGACAAGCCGCCACGCTGCCGAGCTCGGACCGGGGAGGGCGATGAGCTGCCTTGCTGACGCGCCCCGATGAAGCAGGAGGAAGACTCTGATTGAGCTCTCGTAGAAATACTTTAACCTTTGCATGCCAACCAATCATGTAGTTTGAGAGGTAATCTTGAGTAAACTGCTTTGGGAACCACTGCAAAGGAAAAAGATTCAGACATTGTCATCTAACACAACTCATTATGGGCAGTAAAAAGAAGGCTGTAGAGTTCTTACTTACCATCCTGTAGTTCGCTGTTGTCTTGGATAAAGTGTAAACAAATAGTTTAATTGCCATCTTTTGACTCATTTTACTAACCATATTTATCAGCTTCCTCATTTGATGCTGGTTCGTCAAATCTCATTGCCCCATACACAGAAAGGGTCCAAGCGTGGATCTTTACCAATGACATATGTACCTAAAAGCACCAAGTTAATATTAGAAGCTAAACAACAATTGCACAATGATGTAGTACAACACTCTTTTATAATATCTTATAACATCCAATATACTCACATATTAGATGAATTAACATCTTATATTATTGGCCGGAAGGATTCTATTGCCACTGGTACGCATCGGTCCTAAACAAACAGTTTTTAACCCCTTTCCGCGACGGCATTTGGAACCGTCGCCAAGTGAGTGTGGGCGATAGGGGGGTCCTTCCCACATGACCCAGAAATCGTCGGGGATAGGCCCTCCTGGGACCTAGGTTGGGGCCGTGTGTGATCAGGCGAGGCATCGAAACCCAATCACTTCCGTAGGTATGTACATCCCACACGGCAATCCGAGAAAAAACATTTCCGTAGGTATGTACATCCCACACGGTGAATCCCAGAAAAACATTTCCGTTCGTATGTATATCACACATAGTCAATCCAAAGAATAGTTTTCCATTCTCATGTACATCCCACAAAGTCAATCCAGGGAAAACATTTCCGTTCAGACGTACATCCGACATAGTTTTATGTGTAGGCTCGTGTGTGAAAGGTGTAACTATCACACACGGTCTGCCTTGGTTAACTGTTTGCTTTTATCAACTATATCACACGCGATTTGATGAAGAAAACTGTGTGGCATTGGGCTATCCATCGCAAGCGCTTTTACTGCTAGAACCGCTTGCAAAGGTTCATGACACATTTAGCAGGTTTATTAGTTTACAATTAATAATTCCAGTATTACGCAAATTCACATTTCATATCGAACAACAATTTGCCAATTTCATATCAGGCACATAAATATATTATAACATCACACTACGGTAGCTCCATGAAAACATCACAGTACAACATATAGCTAGTTCAACTTCTTAAGAACAATATATTCATTTCCCTAATCGAGATCATCCAGGCTCGTCTTGTCCATCTCTGCATTTAGTTCAGTAAGAACCCGTTTTGCATGGGCCAACTTGGAAAGTGCCTCCTCCTTCGCCAACACCATCTTAGCAAAGTCTGATTTAAAAAATCTGAGCTAATTCTCCACGTTCAACTTTTTATCCCGCATCTTGAAATATGCTTTAGCGTTGACAACAGTTTCTCTAAGCCTACGTGTGTTCTCCTCCTCATACATGCTCCAGAGCTTCGCTAGGCACATCTTCGAAGACTGTGGCCACTCTTGATCAACCCACTCCAAGTAAAAACACTTCCATTCATCCTATAATATTTAAAACTAAATCAGTAACAGTTGTAGGGGAAATAGGTTTATAGCAACATAGAAAATCACCAATGCTTATTTTGAAAAACTGAAGAAACATGTTAATTATGACATATCTTCTCAAAAAGATCAATGTGCAAATGAAATAATTGGTACTAAGACAACAACCAAATTCTGGAACATCAGAAGCTATAATTAACTACAACGACGCTACAAGTTCTTACTCATGTACAATAAATAACAAATTGAACATTTTATGAGGAAGGTAAATATAACTGGAACAGCATAGCGACAATGTTTGGATGACAGCAAATTGATACTAATAGGTGTGTACATGCACAAATTTAGTAACATAGAACTAATAGCACTAAGGCCGTCCACTATGTATGCCAAAACTAGGGTAAAGTGTAACGCCCACGATGCGGCTATATCTCTCACGTGTCGAGGCACGACTTAGAGGCATAACCGCATTGTAGGTTTTGTCGCAAGTAGGGTCATCTTCACACAATCCCATGTAATGAACAAGAATAGGATAAGGAGAGTTGGCTTACAATCGCCACTTCACACAATACATAAATAAATTCATACATCATCCAAAATACACACATAGACCGACTACGGTCAAATCCAAATGAAAAGAAGATAACCCCAAATGCAAGATCCCCGATCGTCCCAACTGGGCTCCACTACTGATCATCAGGAAATGAAACATAGTAACGACCAAGTTCCTCGTCGAACTCCCACTTGAGCTCGGTTGCGTCACCTGCACTGGTATCGTCGGCACCTGCAACTATTTTGGTAGAATCTGTGAGTCACGAGGACTCAGCAATCTCACACCCGCGAGATCAAGACTATTTAAGCTTATAGGAAGGAGGGGGTAATGAGGTGGAGCTGCAGCAAGCACTAAGCAAATATGGTGGCTAACATACGCAAATAAGAGCGAGAAGAGGAGCAACGCAACGGTCGCGAAACTAGAAGTGATCAACAAGTGATCCTGAAACTGCTTACGTTCTTACATAACCCAAACCGTGTTCACTTCTCGGACTCCGCCGAAAAGAGACCATCACGGCTACACACGCGGTTGATGTATTTTAATTAAGTCAAGTGTCAACTTCTCTACAACCGGACATTAACAAATTCCCATCTGCCACATAACCGCGGGCATGGTTTTTGAAAGATAATACCCTGCAGGGGTGTCCCAACTTAGCCCATCATAAGCTCTCACGGTCAACGAAGGATATTCCTTCTCCCGGGAAGACCCGATCAGTCTTGGAATCCCGGTTTACAAGACATTTCGACAATGGTAAAACAAGACCAGCAAAGCCGCCCGAATGTGCCGACAAATCCCGATAGGAGCTGCACATATCTCATTCTCAGGGCACACCGGATGGGCAAGACGTCGGGTTGGCATAGACCCTGGTTGCCCAGGGGGCGCCGGACATCGCCCAGTTTGGACCAGCACTCAAAGGAGCACTGGCCCGGGGGTTAAAATAAAGATGACCCTCGGGCTCGCGAAAAGCCAAGGGAAAAAGGCTTAGGTAGGCAAATGTAAAACCAAGGTTGGGCCTTGCTGGAGGAGTTTTATTCAAGGCGAACTGTCAAGGGGGTCCCATAAATCACCCAACCGCGCAAGGAACGCAAAATCAAGGAACATAACACCGGTATGACGGAAACTAGGGCGGCAAGAGTGGAACAAAACACCAGGCATAAGGCCGAGCCTTCCACCCTTTACCAAATATATAGATGCATTAATTAAATAAGAGATATTGTGATATGCCAAAATATCCATGTTCCAACATGGAACCAACTTCAACTTCACTTGCAACTAGCAACGCTATAAGAAGGGCTGAGCAAAAGCGGTAACTTAGCCAAACAACGGTTTGCTAGGAAAGGTGGGTTAGAGGCTTCACATGGCAATATGGGAGGCATGATAGCATGTGGTAGGTAGCGCGTCATAGCAATAAAGCAAACAACTAGCAAGCAAAGATAGAAGTGATTTCGAGGGTATGGTCATCTTGCCTACAAAGTTCTCAGAGTTGTCGAAAGCTTGATCCTCGTAAGCGTTCTCAACAGGTTCCTCGTAAGCGTTCTCGTCTCCCGGCTCTACCCAAAGCAAGAACACAAGCAAAGGACCAACAATCAATCACGGGAAATGCACAAGCAACATGATGCAATACATGGCATGATATGCGAGATGTGATATGCAATGCATATGCGTGCTCCGGAAGGGAAAAGATGAACAAGGCATCAACTTGGCAAACCAAGTATGCCACTAGAAAGATGAGATGATTTCGGTTGAAATCGATATAAGGATCACCGGAATCGGATGCACGGTTTGCAAATGACAAGCAAAACAAGGATGGCACAATTCTGCGATTAACAGCACGATGCCACTTAGTATGCAACAAGAATCTAAGCTACTGCACTCCAACATAACAACAAATCATATGACAGTGATGTACTCAAGATTCTTGACAAAACATAAACACTAAGCTATGACTAAATCACATCATAACTGTTTCAAACAAGCATGACAAAAGTGCAAAAGATATCAGCTTCACAGACTTGGTGAAAATACTAACATGTCAGAAATAACATCAGGAAGCCATGTTTAGAGCAAGAAAACAACATGCTACAGGAACATATCATGGCAAATCAAGGCACGGCATGAATCTACTAAATGCATAGACCAAACATCCCTTACTGATCATGAGCCAAAAATGCACAGAAGATATGATGGAACCTCTATGAACATAGCAAGTTTTATTACCAGATTCAGACAGCGGAAAACAGAGCATGGCATAACCAACATCATGAAGGCAACTTTGCGAGCTCAAACCACTCACCCCAAGGCCTTGCATGACAAAACAAACATACTACCAGCAAGATGACATGTTCATGAAGCTAATCATGGTGAGAGCAAGTTCATAGCGTGCAAGGATCAACTACAACAACCTTGGCAAAATTAATTAACATGTAAACAATCTGCCAGGAACATTTTATAGCAAAAGTAGATCAAGATTGAGACATGCTAGGGCACTCCATAATTACAAACAGTGGCATGGATGGATAGAGCATAACCATATGTTCAAAACATCCTTAGTGAAGTATCTCAAAATAAATATGTATCTCACTGTAGCAACATGGATACATGGCATCAAAATAACACCAGGAAAAGGACAGCAAAATCCTAAGTCCCTGAAAACAGAAACATCACGAAGCCTAGTTGGCATGCTCGTGCTAGTCACCACATAGATCAAAAAAATACACGGAAAGCACCTCTGTAAAGAAGGCATGGCATAGTTGAAAACACATGTAGAGCTCATGCTCATAAGATGCACACATAAAATGTAACAAAAATTACAAAACATCATAATCTGATAAGTAACAGCAGTAAACAACATATAGCACTCTTGCAACGATTATTTAGGTATCAAGATGAACTCAAACAAGCACAGCACAATGGAAAAAAATGAACAGCATCTCCTGATGAACATTTTGATATATCATGCACGCAAAACGGAGCAGTATGCAAAGAGATATGATGTGATGAACAGGGCAACATAATGTGAGAATTTCGGGACAGAGAAAAACGAGGGGGAAAATCAACCTCCGATCTAGGGTTCGTCGGGGCGCGCGAACCGAGGCGGCCGGAGGTACTCGCCGGAGACGGGGCGGCGGCGGCCGGAGAGGGCGCCAAAGGATGGGCTTGCCGGATCCGGGGTTGGGAGGCGGAGCTCGCCGGAGGAGAGGCCGGGGACGGCGCGGCTCCGGCTAGAACGGCGCGGTGGCCCGCGGCGACCGGCGGTGGGGGCCTGCGACACCGGCAAGTGGCGGCGAGGTCGCACGGCGGCGGGCGCGGGCGTCGTGGCGGAAGGAGGCGGAGGACGGGCGAGGGGCCTGGCGAGGCCCGGTTCGACCTGAGGCGGGCCGGATATGGGCCCCGGGCGACCGTCGGCGATGTGGGCGCGGGACTGCCACGTGTCGCCCCCGGATTCGTCGGGTGACGGCGCGGACACGTCCGTCGGTGGCGGGGAAAGTGTCCGGCGGCGCGAGGGAGCGGGGCTAGGGTTTTGGATCCGGATTTGGAGGAGGGGTGCACATATTTATAGCTAGAGGGAGCTAGGAGACTCCAAATGGGGTGTAGTTTTCGCCCACACGATCGTGATCGAACGGTGGAGAGCATGGAGGGGGCTTAGATGGGTTATTGGGCTGTTTTGGAGGGGTGTTGGGCTGCAACACACAAGAGGCCTTTGCGGTTACCCGGTTAACCGTTGGAGCATCAAACGGCCTCCAAATGGAACGACACTTGAGAGGTGGTCTACCGGTGGTGTACCAAGGCCACATGGCAAACCTCGGTCCATTCCGAGAACGTTTAACACCCGCTCACGAAAAAAGACAAGAGGGGTGCGCCGGTGCATGTGGGAATGTCGGATTGCAAAACGGACAACGGGGAAAATGCTCGGATGGATGAGTCGAACACGTATGCAAATGCGATGCACATGATGACATGATATGAAATGCATGACATGAACAAAATGCAAAACGAAAGACAAAACCCAGCCACGGAGGGAATATCATAACACATAGCCGAAAATGACAAGAGTTGGAGTTACGAATATGGAAAGTCACATCTGGGGTGTTACAACACTCCACCACTACGAGAGGATCTCGTCCTGAGATCTAGGACTGAAAGAACTCCGGATATTCGGAACGGAGGTGGTCCTCACGCTCCCAGGTGGCTTCTCGGTCGGAATGGTGTGACCACTTCAGTTTCAGAAATTTGATAGACTTGTTGCGAGTCTTGCGCTCAGTCACTTCGAGAATAGCAACGGGGTGCTCATGATAAGACAGATCTTCTTGGAGGTCAATATCTTCGAAGTTGATGGTATGCTCAGGCGTCTTGAAGCACTTGCGAAGCTGTGACACGTGAAACACATCATGCACATTCGCGAAGTTGGAGGGAAGCTCAAGTTGATAGGCGAGGTCGCCTCTTTTGCCAATGATCTTGAAAGGACCCACGTATCTAGGGGCAAGCTTCCCTTTGATACCGAAGCGACGAGTGCCTTTCATTGGAGAGACGCGGAGGTAGACATGGTCTCCGATCTCAAAAGCCAAGTCATGGTGCTTGCTATTATAGTAACTCTTTTGACGCGATTGCGCGGCTTTGAGATTTTCACGGATGACTTTACACATTTCTTCAGCCTCTGTGATTAAGTCGTTGCCAAGAAGTTGGCGTTCACCTATCTCTGACCAATTGAGAGGAGTACGGCACTTTCTGCCATATAGGATTTCGAATGGGGCCTTGCCCGAACTCGCTTGGAAGCTGTTGTTGTAGGAGAACTCGGCATATGGGAGGCAATCTTCCCACTTCATACCGAAAGAGATGACACAAGCCCTGAGCATATCTTCAAGGATTTGATTGACTCGCTCGACTTGGCCACTAGTTTGAGGATGGAAAGCTGTGCTGAAGCGAATGTTGGTGCCCATGGCCTTCTGGAAGGAGTCCCAGAACTTAGAAGTGAAGATGCTTCCACGATCTGAAGAAATCAACTGTGGAATGCCGTGCAAAGAGACAAACCTGGAGGTGTATAGCTCTGCCAACTGAGCTGTTGTGATAGATTCTTTGATAGGAAGAAAATGAGCCACTTTAGTAAGCTTGTCGATGACAACGAAGATAGCATCATTTCCACGCTTGGACTTAGGAAATCCAGTCACGAAGTCCATTTCGATATGATCAAACTTCCATTCTGGAATAGCAAGAGGTTGGAGGAGACCAGCTGGTCGTTGGTGTTCTGCTTTCACCCTTCTGCAGACGTCACATTCATTCACGAATTGAGCAATTTCTCGCTTCATTCGAGTCCACCAATACGACTGCTTGAGGTCATGGTACATCTTCGTACTTCTAGGATGAATGGAAAGAAGATAATTGTGCACTTCGTTCATTATGACATTCCTTAGATCACCTTTAGGAACCACAATCCGGTCCTCGAAGAATAAAGTGTCTCGGTCATCAATGTGATAGCACTTGTATTTGGAAAGACCCTTGGTAATCCCAAGTTTCACCTTTGTAGACTTGGGATTATGCTTGACCACTGCACTGCTTGCTGAACGAACAGGAGGAGGAGGCGGAAGGCGCCTTTGGTTGAAGCACTTGTTCACATAGTGACCTTTCTGCTGACACTGGTTGCAAGTCACCTCTGAGAGCGGACGATGATAAGGAGCAGTTGACCTTGGAGCTTGATTATGAGACTTGTTCTGATAGCCAGGGTTGGGTGGGTGGGAAGATCCATGGCCACCTTTGTTCTTCTGCTGGAAAGGCTGACGGAACGGAGGAGGAGGAGGCAACCAGAACTTCTGTTGCTTAGCAGCCACTTGTGAGGAAGAAGAAGACTGAACTGCGTCCCTGACTCTCTTCTTAGAAACCTCACACTTGAGCTGAGCAGCTTCTCGCTTCAGTACCATGTTGTAGAATTCATCATACTTGGTCGGCTCAAAAAGCACGAGAGCTAATTGCAGATCTTCTGAAACTGGATTGATAGATCATACGCTTTTCATCAGGAACGTCTTGTTTAGCGAAGTGAGCAAGTTTCTGAAACTGGATGTTGTATTGATAGACGGACATGCTGCCTTGCTTGAGATTGCGGAACTCCTCACGCTTGCTCTCAACAACACTTTGTGGAATGTGGTGAGCTTTGAAGTCTCGGCGGAAATCATCCCAGGTAATCACACGACCTACTCTGGAATATTTGTATTGTTGATATCACTCGGCAGCTTGATCCTTGAGTTGAAAAGAAGCAAACTTGACAAAGTCCTCAGGCCTGACATTGCTACATTCAAAATGCTTGTTGATGTCCACGAGCCAATCATCGGCGTCTATGGCCTCGGCACAGTAGCTGAAATACTTCGGATTATTTGCAAGGAACTGGTTGAGGGTAGCGAAGTGAGGCTGATTGTTGCCTTGGCCTTGATTTCCTTGGTTGCCTTGCCCTTGGGTGCGCTCTTGCAAGAGTTGCAAAATCATCTGAGCATTGGTGTTGGTGGCTGCCATGATAGCTTGCCATGCCTCCGGAGGCGGAGGTGGTGGCGGAGGGTTCGCCTGACTCCCATCATTGCGTTCCGGATTCTGACGCGTTGGTGGAGCCATCCTGAAGAGGGTGACATCCGTTAGCATCTTGATAGACAGATAGACAAGTTGAATCAATGGATAGAAATTGCAACATATAGGCTTCACAATAAACATTCGAACGAGGATGAACGAATGAATTCCATAGTAAATCATCACACTTCCATAAGTTGAGAAGCCACTTAGAAAAAGGTATGGAATCAACATTTGACTTCGAAGCAACTCTGTCATGGAATAGTCACGGCAGATGCCCTTGTGAAAGGACTTAGTCGTGGAGCCATTGCAACTAGGAAGCTTAAAGGGGTTAAAGCGGGACAAAGGATACGAGGGTTATACTGGTTCGGCCCCTTACGGTGAAGGTAAAAGCCTACTCCAGTTGAGGTGGAATTACTAGGCTTTCGATGACCAGGGAGCGAATCCGCTATGCCTGGCTACCGATTTTATGTTACCTCCCTTAAGCCGCCGGCGGGTCATCCCCTTATAAACACGGGCCGACGCCCCGCGGCCTATAGAGTCCCGACCGGCTTATAAACCGTATCCGGCTCGGTAACTAGTTAATCTTGCCTTACAACACAAGTCACGCCATTACGGCGGTTTATCACTACGGGCCTTAAATCACCTACGGGCTTTAGGCCCTTTATTGAACCGCCATCTTCAAGCTTTGATATTGGGCTTCATATGATGAATTACCATAACGTAACCCGGCCCCTCCTGGGTGGGTTACGCCAGTAGTTACATCCCCAACATTAGGCCCCAGATTGATTTGAACTGGTTCATGTCGATCTTCAATACCTTAAGAAGAAAACTTCTGGCTTCTGTGTGTGCAAAAGTTATGACCCGCCGTGACGTCATCTTCTGGATTCCCGATAACCCGCCATGACGTCATCTTCCATTAAATTCATTTTTTTATTCTGTCATATCCCAACGGATCTTTATCTTAATAACCATCCGAAAATCGAGGCGTCGGAGCCGCTGGGTAATCAAGTTTTCGGCCTCCTCGTTTTTCGCGCCCACTTATCAGTCCTCCCATATAAATAAGTACGACCAGGTCTTTTCTCATTCTCCCCCTTCCTGTCGTCTTCCTCCTCTCTCGACCTTGCTGCCGCTCGAGCTCCGCCGCCGCCGCCGTAACAGAGCACACCTTCGTCGATCTTGGCCGCTGCATCAACCTGATCGACCAGAGAACAGCGGCGATTCTCCGCAGTGAATCTGCAGCCGTAAGCCTCCTGCTTCTCGAACGTCAGATCTGCATTAGGGTTTCCAAGTTCTTCCCTGTTCTTCGTGGTTCATCACGGTTTCTTCGTAGTTCTTCCACTGCGGCCTTATTTGATCCAAAAGTAATATGGAAACTTATGCGGTAGTTATTTCGTGTCCATTTTTAATACTGGCAGATCCCTTTCCTTCATGCAGAGGCCTCACTAGAACTCACGAACTCATCTGTACCTGTTTTTAGGTCTAAAATATCTTCTTTTCTGAACAACCATTTGATCCAAAATAATAGCTGCAACTTGTGAAACTTGTTTGTGCGACACTTAGGCAAAAACTGTATCCGTTATCCATGACGGCTCTTACCGCCGGCTTAATGAGGCAATGCTCAATGAATGAACCTGATCACTCATAGTGGATTTAAATAATCTAATTGCTACTGTTTCCCATGGCGGCTTAAACAATCTGACACCATTAGCCATATATCATTAGGCCCCTTCGTAAGCCGCCATCTTGATTATGAATTGAAGTATTTTCTCCGGCTTAAATTTGAACCGGAAATTTTTATTTTGTCATAGGCTTCCATCCTTCATAATGCCGCCCAAGGCTCCCAAAGCACCCATCACATGTAACTGGGTTAAATCCACCGTCACTGATAGCATCTTAGCTGATTTTGTAAAGACTGGTTATCTGCCGAAGAAAGAGGTCATGTCCTATCGTGCTCCTGATCCGTCAGAAGAATAACCTCAACCCAAGGATGGGGAAGTTGTCATCTTTACTGATCACATGAACCGGGGCTTTGCTCCACCCGGCTCAAAAGTTTTCAGAGATGTCCTGCACTTTTTTGACCTGCGACCTCAAGACATCGGACCTAATTCCGTGTCAAATATCTGCAATTTCCAAGTGTTCTGTGAGGTGTACCTTGGAGAAGAACCCAGCTTATTACTCTTTAGAGAGTTATTTTATCTGAACCGCCAAAATGAATGTGCCAATTGGCCCAGCTTGGAACTCGGCGGAATCTCAATCCAACGACGGAGAGATTATCTCTTCCCTTATGCTGAGCCGCCAAGTCACCCTAAAGATTGGAACCAGACATGGTTCTACTGTCAAGACACTTCTCCAGCTGATGAGAACCCTCTGCCCGGCTTTCGCACCCTGTGACTGGAGTCAAATCACCCCTTGCCAGATAAATTATCTCCAGCTGAACGTCAACCACTTGCTCCCACCATCAACAAGATCAAAGCTCTTCTGGGGAACGGCCTAAATGGCACTGATCTAGTCCGGGTTTGGATTGCCTGGCGGGTTATCCCCTTAAGCCGCCGCCCCGGCTTGATGTGCAATTACACTGGCCTGAACAATGATCCTCTACGGCACAGTCCCGATGACTTACCCGAAGACGTTGTTGATGACATGACCAAGTCTCTTCTGAACGAAAGCCTGGCCGATTGCGGGAACGTGGGCTTAAGCCCTTTCTGCAAAGCTAACCCAGCTCCAGCGGTAAGCCATTGACTTTGAGCATTTTACTTCCCACCTTGATAATGTTGTCTTTACTCAAAAACCCTTTGTTGCAATTTGTAGGCTGATGACAAATTTTGGAAGGTCAAGTATGACCATGAGGCTACAAAGAGAGCCAGAAAAGCTAAGAAAACCGCCAGGAAAGCCGCTCCCCGTAAGAAGGGAAGCAAGCCTAGCGCCTCGGATATGTTTCATCTGGACGATACCTCCGAGTCAGAGGTAGCTCTCGACTCTTTAGGTTCCTTTTTTAACCATCTTATTGACACTGATTATCAGCAGGAGGATACAGGAGCGAGTACTGCAGTGATTGAAGAGGTAACTATAATTTCCTCCGACTCCGAGCCTTTGCCGAGATAGAAAGTCCGAAGAGTAACCCAGAAAGTAAGATTTTCACATCCTTTATCTTATCAAGATCCTCAATTTCTTTTGAAGCGACAGATTCACGAAAGTGGGAGGCAGACCCGGACCAGCAAAGATGCAGACCTCTCCTCCGGCTTACCTGATGGAACAAGAAAACGCCGGACTGAGGTTACCTCCGATTTACATTCTTTGTATCCTTTAGCGGGTTTCACTCGTCAATCACTAAATTTTTCTGACTCAAACTATCAGGGGACTCCACCTTCTTCCGGCGACTCCATGCAATCTAACATGCCGGCTTTCAAAACCGCCCCAGGGTAATAATAATCTGTTTATCATACTCATGTTTTTGTACTAACCCTTTGATTCCCAGTGTTCAAGTGAAGCCCAGCAAGAAGGCAAGGAGAAGTAAGCCGGCTGAAGAACCGATCTTGGCTGAATCGGAGCTCAGAACGGCTGCTGCCGATACTTCCGTTCCTGAGCCGCTGCCTGAACCGGCTCATGACGCTCCAACATCCACCACTGATCCATCTGTCGAACAAACTATGGAAGGCTCTGAAAACCCGGAGATCCCCAGCTCGGCCATGATGGATGACCCGGAAGTTGAAATCACCCGGACGGACTTTATTGAACTGGGGAGACCTACCGCAGTGGCCAAATGTTCTGCCAAAGAAGAATTTCTGGAACGCCGCAAAGCCAAATTGAACGTTACTAATTGTGCTCATCTGAGTATTGGAGACATCGCCACTGGCTATCTGAATCAAGTGCACAACAGCCGTGACTTGGAAATTGACATGCTGAAGCAGATTCACCAAAAATCTGAGGTATAATTCTCATTGCTTATTCCTTAGTTATCTTAACTCTACCAGCCCTCAAGTCTACTGCTTATGATCAAATATGTTGTAGACTTAACACCAGCTTAGTAATTACTGCAAGAAAACCGGCTTATCCGGTAGCGCCCAAGGTCCGGCTTAGATAGCAGATTTGATCCAGCCCTCACCGTGTTTTAACCAAGTATTTGAACAGCAATATGCATTAGCCCCCAAGTGCCAAGTACCTTTGCCTGCAAAGTGCTTGGGACTTACTTTCATAAACCGCCACTGTAAATAGAGCTCTTCAGCATACATTAGCCCCCAAGTGCCAAGTGTCTTTGCTTGCAAAGTGCTTGGGACTTAATATTGCATTATGATCACCCTAACTGTGAGCCGGAATTTATATAGGCCGCCATTAATCAATTTGAGTCGGAGATCTCTGAACTGAAGACTCGATTGAAAACTCAAGAGACTGAGACCCAAAAGGCAAATTCCAAGTTTGAATTCAGTGTATCTGCTCAAGAGAAACTGAAAAAGAAGTTTGAAGCAGAAAGAAAGGCCTGGGCTGATGAAAAGGCCGCTTTGCTCAACCGGGCTGAACAAGCGGAGGCTACTCTTGCAGAAACAACCGCCGAATTATCCGGCTTAAAACGCCATGTATCTCAGATGGTCTCAGCAATCTTTGGTAAGTTACTCTGCAAGTGTTAGCTATTTTAAATCTTTTTCAACAAGTATCTCAATTGTCATTAGCTCACCTGACTTTGCAATGCAGGCCCCAGGAGTTCCAATCTCAACCAGAGCATGCTGACAAAGCTGAAGGCCGTTTATACCCTGGTGGAACAACTCTACACCGGGTCACAACATGCTTTAGCTGTCGTGGCTCTGTCAAATGAAGTTCCCACTCATCTGGCGGATGTGCTAAGGCGGCTAGCCATGCTACCTCAACGATTCCAAGAACTGAGACGAGCTTCTGCAAGAGCCGGAGCCATAGCTGCATTAAGCCGGGCCAAGGCGTGGTTACCGGAGCTAGACCCGGCCGACATCACCCTTGGGTATCCCAGCTTGAAGGAGGACGGCACTCCATTTGATCAGAAGGACTTCGCCGCTTGCGTGAAGGACATACGCCTTGTGGCCACTCTGATTAGCGACGATACAGATCTGACCAAGTATCAACCGGGTTATGATGCCGAGAATCAGAGAATTCAAACCCCGCATTATGAAGCAATCAGCTTGATCCCTCCAACTCGTAAGCATACCTTCGCCCCTGAAGTTGACCCGGCCGAGTTAATTGATGATGAAGCTGAATTTGAAGCCTTGAGTGGCATTGACTGGAAATCATCAACCTTCCAGGACAGGGAAACAGCCGGAGGAGCGGAAAGGGATGAACCGGAAGCTTCAGCCCAACAACACCTTTGATCCCTCAGGCGACTCATGGTTATGTCTTGATAAAAAACAATGCCTCACTTTTTGGACTCGGGGAGTCATGTAATAGAGTAGGAAAATACTTAATTTTGTCGTGCCATTGCGCATTTGTGTGGCGCTCAACACTTCTTAAGCCGCCATCTTATATTCACCCGTATTATACCGATCCTCTGCTTTCCTTGCTTTAATTGTCCTGCATATAGAACAAATCACAAGTACCTTGGCGGCTTACCGCCTGGAGGGTCATATATTTTACATATAACCCGGAGTAAGTAACAATCATAAAAACCGGTTCGCAATCATATCTTTGAGACATAATCATAATAGCATACCTGTGATCCTTCGATTATACTGCCGGTTTATGCGATCCGAACAATGAGGTTGAGAACCCAACCCCGGTTTACCAGCACGTATGATATTTATTATGTGCTATCAACGTTATTGATCAAGGTTAAGCCGGTGGAATAAAAACCACCCGTGAACACTTTAGATATGATCAAAAAGAACGTCAAGTAAAATCCAAAAAATTGTTTGCAAGAAGAAATTTCAAAAAACCTTAAGGCCTCTGGTTCGAATATGACCAGAAAACCATCCCAAAGGGGTTAAGATAAGATTCGAATACGATCATATAGCCCCCAGTGGCTTTGGCGTTGCTGATCAAGAGGGTACTGACAGCTATGTTCTCTTTGGTTCAAATACGACCTATGTTTGAACAGGAAGCCCCCAAATGACCTTGAGAGTTGTTTAACGACGCTGATTCGAATATGATCCACGTCGGTTCTCAAAAGGGGGTTGAGCTATGGTTCAAATATGACCAAGAAAATTCCCCAATGAGCTCGGCAGTGTGCCGATCAAGAGGGTATCGACAGCTATGTTCTCTTTGGTTCGAATACGACCTATGTTTGAACAGGAAGCCCCCTAGTGATCATAATTTTTAACGGCTGGATTCGAATACGATCGTAAGCCGGATCAGCCCCCAAGTGACCATGTGAGATCATAACGGAAATAACAATGACACCTGTTACCTTTGAGGGGGAAAAGGACAGAGGTCCTGCTTTATTATTTATCATAATATATACATTGTCATGGAAGTATGTACATTATGAGAGCCAGTGGCTCAAGTGTAATAAGGCCAAAGCTGAGCTATATTCCACGGCCGGCGGGTCTCCTCCTCCGACTTACGTGAATCTTTGTGCTCTCGAACATCGATGAGGTAGTATGACCTGTTGTGCAAGTTCTTGCTGACCACAAAGGGCCCTTCCCAAGGTGGGGATAACTTGTGTGCATCTGTTTGATCCTGGATGAGCCGGAGCACCAAGTCACCTTCCTGGAAGGTTCTGGACTTAACCCGGCGGCTGTGATAGTGGCACAAGTCTTGTTGGTAAATCGCCGAGCGAGCTGCTGCTATATCACGTTGTTCATCCAACAAGTCAAGAGCATCCTGACGCGCTTGTTCATTGTCCGTCTCAACATAAGCCGCCACACGAGGCGAGTCATGATGGATGTCGCTAGGGAGAACCGCCTCGGCTCCGTAAACCATGAAGAAAGGCGTATAAACCGTAGACCTATTAGGAGTAGTATTGATGCTCCATATCACAGAGGGTAACTCCTCCACCCAACAACCCGGCGTCCGCTGCAAAGGGACCAAAAGCCGGGGCTTGATGCCTTTCAAGATTTCCTGATTGGCTCTCTCAGCTTGACCATTGGATTGGGGGTGAGCCACTGATGAAACATCAAGTCGAATATGCTCTTGTTGACAAAATTCTTCCATGGCGCCTTTAGACAGACTGGTACCATTGTCAGTTATAATGCTGTGTGGAAAACCAAAGCGAAATATCACCTTTTTCATGAACTGAACCGCCGTGGCCGCATCACACTTACTAACTGGCTCTGCCTCAACCCACTTTGTGAACTTGTCAACCGCCACCAAGAGGTGGGTCTTCTTATCCTTGGACCTTTTGAAAGGTCCAACCATATCAAGCACCCAGACTGCAAACGGCCAAGTGATTGGAATCATCCTCAACTCTTGAGCCAGCACGTGAGCACGTCTTGAGAACTTCTCACAACCGTCACATTTACTGACTAAGTCCTCTGCATCAGCATGAGCCGTCAGCCAATAAAAACCGTGACGAAAAGCTTTAGCCACAAGGGATTTTGAGCCGGCATGATGGCCACAATCCCCCTCGTGAATCTCTCGTAAAATTTCTTGCCCTTCCTCAGGGGAAACATAACGCTGAAAAGCCCCAGTGACACTGCGATGATGCAACTCGCCATTGGCAATTATCATTGACTTAGACCGCCGGGTTATTTGTCTGGCCAAAATTTCATCCTCAGGCAATTCTCCCCGGGTCATGTAAGCCAAGTATGGCACTGTCCAATCAGGGATAACATGAAGAGCCGCCACCAACTGTGCTTCAGGGTCTGGAACAGCCAAGTCTTCCTCTGTAAGTAACTTGACAGAAGGGTTATGCAGAATATCCAAGAAAGTATTAGGCGGCACCGGCTTTCGCTGAGAGCCCAGCCGGCTTAAGGCATCAGCTGCCTCGTTCTTTCCGCGGTCAATGTGCTCTACTTGGTAACCCTGAAAATGTCCGGCAATGGCATCAACTTCACGGCGATAAGCCGCCATGAGGGGGTCCTTGGAATCCCACTTGCCTGATACTTGTAGGGCCGCCAAATCGGAGTCGCCAAAGCACCTCACCCGGCTTAAACTCATCTTCTTAGCATTCGAAGACCATGGAACAAAGCCTCGTACTCAGCTGCATTGTTAGTACAGGGAAACATCAACCGTAGTACATAACAAAATTTGTCACCTCGAGGGGAAGCTAATACGACTCCAGCCCCCGAGCCCTCCAATTGCCTGGATCCGTCAAAGTGAATAGTCCAGTATGTGTTATCCGGTTTCTCTTCAAGCATCTGCAGCTCTGTCCAATCGTTGATGAAATCTTCCAATGCTTGTGATTTGATAGCTGTGCGTGGCACATACTTTAGATCATGAGGCCCAAGTTCAATGGCCCACTTAGCGACTCTTCCTGTGGCTTCTCTGTTTTGGATGATACCTCCTAAAGGAGCAGAACTAACCACAGTGATAGGGTGGCCCTGGAAATATTGCTTAAGCTTCTGGCTTGCCATGAATACCCCATAAACAAGCTTCTGCCAATGTGGATACCATTGCTTAGACTCAATAAGTACTTCACTGACGTAGTAAACCGGCCGCTGAACCGGATGTTCCTTACCCGCCTCCATGCGCTCCACCACGATGGCCACACTGATGGCTCGTGTGTTAGCAGCTACATACAATAATAAGGGCTCCTTATCAACAGGAGCTGCAAGAACTGGCGGTTCAGCTAACTGTCTTTTCAAATCCTTAAAAGCGGTGTTGGCAGCATCACTCCAGACAAAGTCATCTGTTTTCTTCATCATCTGATACAGCGGTATGGCCTTTTCACCCAACCGGCTTATAAATCGACTTAAAGCAGCGATCCGACCTGCCAGACGTTGCATGTCATTTATATACGCCGGCTTAGACAGAGAGGTGATTGCCTTGATCTTCTCCGGGTTAGCTTCAATGCCTCTATGAGAAACCAGAAAACCCAAGAGCTTGCCTGCAGGAACACCAAAGACGCACTTGCCTGGGTTAAGCATCATATTGTAGACCCGGAGATTACCGAAGGCCTCCCTCAGATCATCTATCAAGGTCTCCTTCTCTCTGGATTTTACCACAATATCATCCACATAGGCATGAACGTTGCGCCCAATCTGATTATGAAGACAATTCTGTACGCACCGCTGGTAAGTCGCCTGGGCGCTCTTGAGCCCAAACGGCATAGACACATAACAGAAGGCTGCAAAAGGGGTAATGAACGATGTCTTCTCCTGGTCCTTAACTGCCATTTTGATCTGATGGTATCCAGAGTAAGCATCCAAAAAACTTAAACGCTCACAGCCCGCCGTAGCATCAATAATTTGATCAATACGGGGGAGAGCAAAAGGATCAGCCGGACAAGCCTTGTTTAAATCCGTATAATCCACACACATACGCTAGGTGCCGTTCTTCTTGAGCACGAGCACCGGGTTAGCTAGCCATTCTGGATGAAAGACTTCAACGATGAACCTGGCCGCCAAGAGCCGGGCCACTTCCTCACCAATGGCTTTCCGCCTCTCCTCATTAAACCGCTGGAGAAATTGCTTGATTGGCTTAAATTTTGGATCAATATTAAGAGTGTGCTCAGCGAGTTCTCTCGGTACACCCGGCATGTCAGAAGGTTTCCATGCAAAGATGTCCCGGTTCTCATGGATGAACTCGATGAGCGCGCTTTCCTATTTAGGATCCAGATTGGCACTGATGTTGAACTGCTTAGATGAGTCGCCTGGCACAAAGTCAATAAGCTTAGTCTCATCGGCCGACTTAAATTTCATTACCAGCTCATGCTCCGTGGTCGGCTTTTTCATAGACGTCATATCTGCCGGGTCAAGATTATCCTTGTAAAACTTTAATTCCTCTGTCGCACAAACAGATTCAGCATAAGCAGCGTCACCTTCCTCGCACTCCAAGGCTATCTTTCGGCTGCCATGAACCGTAATGGTCCCATTGTGACCCGGCATCTTGAGCTGCAAATATACGTAACACGGCCGTGCCATGAACTTGGCGTAAGCAGGCCGCCCAAATAAAGCATGGTACGGGCTTCTTATTTTGACCACCTCAAAAGTCAGTTTTTCCGCCTTGTAGTTGTACTCATCTCCAAAGGCTACTTCCAGCTCGATCTTACCAACTGGATACGCTGACTTACCAGGCACCACACCATGGAAAACAGTATTGGACGCTGAGCCGTCTCGAAAGCACGCTTCAAGGCGGGCAGAGTCCGGGCGGGTCTCGCACGCTGAGCCGTCTCGATGAGGTCGGTGCAGATGTCCGGCTCAGGGCCCGGCTCACCGATCTTGCCAATGAAAACGTGGATTCCGTCGAAGGGGACCCGGTACCCGTACTCGATTGAGCCGGTGTCGGGGCCCCAGCCTGCGTCGTTGATGTAGAGCTTGCCGCGACGACTCTTGGTCATCCGGCCTACAGCGTATCCCTTGAGCCCTTCGAAGCTGCCCTTCAAGAACTCAAATCCACCGTGCGCTGGCCCCACGGTGGGCGCCAACTGTCGTGGAATAGCCACGGCAGATGTCCTTGTGAAAGGACTTAGTCGTGGAGCCATCGCAACTAGGAAGCTTAAAGGGGTTAAAGCGGGACAAAGGATACGAGGGTTATACTGGTTCAGCCCCTTACGGTGAAGGTAAAAGCCTACTCCAGTTGAGGTGGAATTACTAGGGTTTCGATGACGAGGGAGCGAATACGCTATGCCTGGCTACCGATTTTATGTTACCTCCCTTAAGCCGCCGGTGGGTCATCCCCTTATATACACGGGCTGACGCCCCGCGGCCTACAGAGTCACGACCAGCTTATAAACAATATCCGGCTCGGTAACTAGTTAATCTTGCCTTACAACACAAGTCACGCCATTACGGCGGTTTATCACTACGGGCCTTAAATCACCTACAGGCTTTAGGCCCTTTATTGAACCGCCATCTTCAAGCTTTGATATTGGGCTTCATATGAGGAATTACCATAATGTAACCCGGCCCCTCCTGGGCGGGTTACGCCAGTAGTTATATCTCCAACAAACTCGAATACCAAAACTCAAAACAAAACAACGGATTGGCTTGCAGAATAAGCCGGAACAAACATATGATAGAGATTTCGTCCGAAGTTTTCATGGTGGGGCCCACACAGGCTCGATCGTACAGCACCATCATGTACAAGGCAGTGCACATGACATACGAAGCGTCCCCGAGTCGGCATAGCCTAGGACTCTTTAAGACACTACGAGACCACTGTAAAACCGACCGTGGATAGGCGGACCACGAGACGTTGAACCCCAATCTCATATCATGCATCTGTCGGAAAGATATCCTATGAGCTACTTGAATTCCCACTTATAAACTCCCGAAACTTTCTGGTTATGCAATCAGGTGTTGGGGATACAGGGGACGCAATATATCTCACCCAAACTAACAATACCTAGATCCAGCTGTATCCATCCTTCAACACATAACCAAGAAACCTTCGGAAATCATTTACCTCAACCTTCGAAAAGCATCCGTTATACGAGTTATGGCAATACTCCCGAACTCCTGCCCCAGTACTGGGTGGTGTCGAGGTGATCTCACCAACAACTGCATAAAAGAGGTTTTCGATGTCGGCAAAACTCAGGTATTCCAGAACTGCAACGATAAAATTGTGACGACAACACCTTGGAGCTCAACTCCCCGGGACACTGCCACAACCCCTAAATGTCAGGAGGCACCAAGAACAATGTTCTCGTCACAAAACCATCGGAACGATTCCAAGATACCCGCGTGATCCTAAAATTTTTTTAGTGAAATTTGAGGAGAGGAGAGTCAAAACTTCTACGTCAGGGGGCCTCACCAGAGCGACGAAGGGACTGAGGAGTAAAAAGAATCCTACTCTCCGATATATATAATCCTAAGACTCAAACCTTTTTTTTCTAGACTCAACAACGCCAGCAATTCAATCAAGCAGGGGGCTCCTAAGTCGGGCATGGCTCTGGTTACCAACTTGTAACGCCCACGATGCGGCTATATCTCTCACGTGTCGAGGCCCGACTTCGAGGCATAACCGCATTGTAGGTTTTGTCGCAAGAAGGGTCATCTTCACACAATCCCATGTAATGAACAAGAATGGGATAAGGAAGATTTGGCTTACAATCGCCACTTCACACAATACATAAATAAATTCATACATCATCCAAAATACACACATAGACCGACTACGGTCAAATCCAAATGAAAAGAAGATAACCCCAAATGCTAGATCCCCGATCGTCCCAACTAGGCTCCACTACTGATCATCAGGAAATGAAACATAGTAACGACCAAGTTCCTCGTCGAACTCCCACTTGAGCTCGGTTGCGTCACCTGCACTGGTATCGTCGGCACCAGCAACTGTTTTGGTAGAATCTGTGAGTCACGAGGACTCAACAATCTCACACCCGCGAGATCAAGACTATTTAAGCTTATAGGAAGGAGGGGGTAATGAGGTGGAGTTGCAGCAAGCACTAAGCAAATATGGTGGCTAACATACGCAAATAAGAGCGAGAACAGGAGCAACGCAATGGTCGCGAAACTAGAAGTGATCAAGAAGTGATCCTAAAACTGCTTACGTTCATACATAACCCAAACCGTGTTCATTTCTCGGACTCCGCCGAAAAGAGACCATCACGGCTACACGCGGTTGATGCATTTTAATTAAGTCAAGTGTCAAGTTCTCTACAACCGGACATTAACAAATTCCCATCTGCCACATAACCGTGGGCACGGCTTTTGAAAGATAATACCCTGCAGGGGTGTCCCAACTTAGCCCATCATAAGCTCTCACGGTCAACGAAGGATATTCCTTCTCCCGGGAAGACCCGATCAGTCTCGGAATCCCGGTTTACAAGACATTTCGACAATGGTAAAACAAGACCAGCAAAGCCGCCCGAATGTGGCGACAAATCCCGATAGGAGCTGCACATATCTCGTTCGCAGGGCACACCGGATGGGCAAGACGTCGGGTTGGCATAGACCCTGGTTGCCCAGGGGGCGCCGGACATCGCCTAGTTTGGACCAGCACTCGAAGGAGCACTGGCCCGGGGGTTAAAATAAAGATGACCCTCGGGCTCGCGAAAACCCAAGGGAAAAAGGCTTAGATAGGCAAATGTAAAACCAAGGTTGGGCCTTGCTGGAGGAGTTTTATTCAAGGCGAACTATCAA
Organism: Triticum aestivum; assembly: GCF_018294505.1. Classification (NCBI taxonomy): domain Eukaryota; kingdom Viridiplantae; phylum Streptophyta; class Magnoliopsida; order Poales; family Poaceae; genus Triticum; species Triticum aestivum. The sequence goes on along the minus strand of NC_057802.1, from coordinate 214,727,445 downwards.
GGGGGTCCCATAAATCACCCAACCGCGTAAGGAACGCAAAATCAAGGAACATAACACCGGTATGACGGAAACTAGGGCGGCAAGAGTGGAACAAAACACCAGGCATAAGGCCGAGCCTTCCACCCTTTACCAAATATATAGATGCATTAATTAAGTAAGAGATATTGTGATATGCCAAAATATCCATGTTCCAACATGGAATCAACTTCAACTTCACCTGCAACTAGCAACGCTATAAGAAGGGCTGAGCAAAAGCGATAACTTAGCCAAACAACGGTTTGCTAGGAAAGGTGGGTTAGAGGATTCAAATGGCAATATGGGAGGCATGATATAGCAAGTGGTAGGTAGCGCGGCATAGCAATAGAGCGAACAACTAGCAAGCAAAGATAGAAGTGATTTTGAGGGTATGGTCATCTTGCCTGCAAAGTTCTCAGAGTTGTCGAAAGCTTGATCCTCGTAAGCGTTCTCAAAAGGTTCCTCGTAAGCGTTATCGTCTCCCGGCTCTACCCAAAGCAAGAACACAAGCAAAGGACCAACAATCAATCACGGGAAATGCACAAGCAACATGATGCAATACATGGCATGATATGCGAGATGTGATATGCAATGCATATGCGTGCTCCGGAAGGGAAAAGATGAACAAGGCACCAACTTGGCAAACCAAGTATGCCACTGGAAAGATGAGATGATTTCGGTTGAAATCAATATAAGGATCACCGGAATCAGATGCACGGTTTGCAAATGACAAGCAAAACAAGGATGGCACAATTATGCGATTAACAGCACGATGCCACTTAGTATGCAACAAGAAGCTAAGCTACTGCACTCCAACATAACAACAAAGCATATTAAAGTGATGTATTCAAGATGCTTGACAAAACATAAACACTAAGCTACGGCTAAATCACACCAGAACAGGTTCAAACAAGCATGGCAAAAGGGCAAAAGGTATCAGCTTCAGAAATAACATCAGGAAGCCATGTTTAGAGTAAGCAAACAACATGCTACAGGAGCATATCATAGCAAATCAAGGCGTGGCATGAATCTACTAAATGCATAGACCAAAAGTCACTTACTGATCATGAGCCAAAAAGGCACAGAAGATATGATGGCACCTCTATGAACATAGCAAGTTTTATTACCAGATTCAGACTTGGCGGAAAACAGAGCATGGCATAACCAGCATCATGAAGGCAAATTTGCGAGCTCAAACCCCTCGACCCAAGGCCTTGCATGACAAAACAAACATACTAACAGCAATATCACATGTTCATGAAGCAAATCATGGCGAGAGCAAGTTCATAGCATCCAAGGAACAACTACAACAACCTTGGGAAAATTGATAAACATGTAAACAATCTGCCAGGAATATTTAATTGCAAAAGTAGAGCAATATTGGGACATGCTAGGGCACTCTATAATTACAAACAGTGGTATGGATGGATAGAGCACAACCATATGTTCAAAACATACTTACTGAAGTATCTCAAAATAATCATGGATCTCACTGTAGCAACATGGATACATGGCCTCAAAATAACAGCAGGAAAAAGACAGCAAAATCCTAAGTCCCTGAAAACAGAAACATCACGAAGCCTAGTTTGCATGCTCGTGATAGTCACCACATAGATCACAAAAATACATGGAAAGCACCTCTGTAAAGAAGGCATGGCATAATTCAAAACACATGTAGAGCTCATGCTCATAAGATGCACACATGAAATGCAACAAAAATGACAAAACATCATAATCTGATAAGTAACAGCCGTAAACAACATATAGCACTCTTGCAACGATGATTTAGGTATCAAGATGAACACAAACAAGCATGGCACAAGGGAACAAAATGAAAAGCATCTCCTGATGAACATTTTGATATATCATGCACGTGAAACGGAGCAGTATGCAAAGAGATATGATGTGATGAACAGGGCAACATAATGTGAGAATTTTGGGACTTCGAGAAAAAAGAGGGGGAAAATCAACCTCCGATCTAGGATTCGTCGGGGCGCGCGAACCGAGGCGGCCGGAGGTACTCGCCGGAGACGGGGCGGTGGCGGCCGGAGAGGGCGCCGGAGGATGGGCTTGCCGGATCCGGGGTTCGGAGGCGGAGCTCGCCGGAGGAGAGGCCGGGGACGGCGCGGCTCCGGCTGGAACGGCGCGGTGGCCCGCGGCGACCGGCGGTGGGGGCCTGCGACGCCGGCAAGGGGCGGCGAGGTCGCATGGCGGCGTGTGCGGGCGTCGTGGCGGAAGCAGGTGGAGGACGGGCGCGTGGCCCGGCGAGGCCCGGTTCGACCCGGGGCGGGCCGGATTTGGGCCCCGGGCGACCAGCAGCGATGTGGGTGCGGGACTGCCACTTGTCGCCCCTGGATTCGTCGGGTGAAGGCGCGGACACATCCGTCGGTGGCGGGGAAAGTGTCCGGCGGCGCGAGGGAGCGGGGCTAGGGTTTTGGACCCGGATTTGGAGGAGGGGTGCACATATTTATAGCTAGAGGGAGCTAGGAGACTCCAAATGGAGTGTACTTTTCGCCCACACGATCGTGATCGAACGGCGGAGAGCATGGAGGGGCTTAGATGGGTTATTGGGCTGTTTTGGAGGGGTGTTGGGCTGCAACACACAAGAGGCCTTTGCGGTTACCCGGTTAACCGTTGGAGCATCAAACAGCCTCCAAATGGAACGAAACTTGACAGGTGGTCTACCGGTGGTGTACCAAGGCCACATGGCAAACCTCGGTCCATTCCGAGAACGTTTAACTCCCGCTCAGAAAAAAGACAAGAGGGGTGCGCCGGTGCATGTGGGAGTGTCGGATTGCAAAACGGTGAATGGGGAAAATGCTCGGATGCATGAGTCGAACACGTATGCAAATGCGATGCACATCATGACATAATATGAAATGAATGACATGAACAAAATGCAAAACGAAAGACAAAATGCGGATACCGAGGGAATATCATAACACATAGCCAAAAATGACAAGAGTTGGAGTTATAAATTGGAAAGTCACATCCGGGGTGTTACATAAAGACAACTGTTGCTACATCTCGCACCGGTTCCCTGCACTAGCGAGCCGATGCAGTGGAAAAAAAATCAGGGACCCAGACACCAGACCACGTAGTTGCTCTGATGCCCAGTTCCTTCGTGCCATAAAGATTTAGTATTTTACTGCTTGGCTGCTCGGATGTGTGGACCAAAGTTGGCTGCACAAACTGTTGAAGCGGTGCCAAATAATTTTCTAATGGCACCGCTGATGAGATGGAACCAATTTAAGATACTAGGTACAAACTGTGACACTGTCTTAGGAAGCGTTTGGTTGAAGGTGTGGTATGAATGGGTTGGGACCGTGACAGTGTCAGAATCACATCTAAAAAATGATTTGTAACAACGAAAGAGGATCTAACCTTCTCTGCACATGCCAGATACTTCCTCCCACTTTCCACAGAATCAAACGCAACTAGCTTCACGCATGGAGATTGATGGTGACAATGAGCAGATAGATATTCAGCCACCCTGCTCCATTCGTTGCCACTGATGGTCCTAGGGAGCTACAAGAGGAAGAAATGACTCAAATTGACCGCTGGGTAAAAATCCTTCATTCCAAGTCATAGCCCGAGAGAGAGAAGAGAGGCATACCCGGGTGGTGAAGGAGTAGTCGCCGGAGGAGGAACCGCTGGAGAGGTCTTTGAAGAAGACTATGGCGACCCCGGTGGTAGGATGCGAGACGGCGAGAGCGAGGAAGCAGCTATAGCTTAGCAAAGAAAAAAGGAAGAAGGAAACAGGGGAAATGTGACTTGTGGTCGGGGAGAAAAGGGGGAGGGAAGGGGGGAAGGGTGCGGGGGTAAATATTTTGGCGGTAGGCCAAAATTTTGGAAATGTGGAGGGAAACTTTGCGCGCGGTGCCGCCGGACCATTCACTTTCAACGATTGTGTGCATCGCAAATGATTCTTCTGCTTTACGTGCATGGGATGAGTTTGATAATTCAAATTTTGGTGGAAATTTCCCCGGGTACGTCATTGCATAATTTAACATCGCTTGCTAATTTGGGCACACAAAAGAGCATACAGCAGACAGACCACACTTACTGAATCGAGCAATTTTAGTAATTAAATAGAGCCAGTTGACCTAAACATTGCTCTAACAAAAGACCAGCATTATAAACAAAGCCTAAGTACGCATAATTTTAACAAATCTGCCGCCGCGCGGGCCTATGCATCGCCGGTGTGAGATGAGACGTGGATGACTTGTCCTGGCGACATGCCACCGTTGGTGGACTCCGTGTCCCCCCTGTTGCAGTCGACCGCGTCCTCATCCTCGTCCTCGGCGCCGCCCTCAAGGTTGTAGTACTTGTAGTAGTGGCTGCGCCAGAGCTCGCGTTGGTACTCCACCGCCGATTCCTCGACGGACAGACTCTTCTCTACCTCAACCTCGGCCATGCGCAACTCCTCCTCCCGGCACTCCTAGATCTCCGCCGCCTCCTGCATCTCCAGCTCCCACTCGGCGACCTCTTGAGGAAGCAGGTCCTCCATGGCCACCGCCGCCTTTTCAGACGTGGGTTGCATGTTGGAGTTCGAGGTGGCCTGGAATATCTTGGCGTGTGAATCCTCGATCTTGGCATCGATGGCCTCGACCCGGGCCAGGACGACATCAGCGGCATGGACGGCAGCTCGAGCACTCTCGGAGTTTGCAGTCGCAGCAGCAGCTGTGGCCGTCTCGGCTGCTGCAGCTGCCCTGTCGGCTGCCGCAGACGCCCTCTCGGCGGAAGTGGTCGTGCTCAACGCGGATGCGGCAGCACTCTCGGCGTAGGCGGCCGCACTCTTGGTGCAGGCGGCGGTGCTCGGGGGGGACGCGGCCATTGTACGGGCCTTCACGAAGCATTTCCATGGCGTCATCTTTGCAAGAAGGGGGTGCGGGAATGGGGATCAGGATTCATGGATTCGGGGGTTGCGAACACTAGAGCAGACGAGCAGGTCAAGCTTAAGGAGGGAAACATAAATAGACCCAGATATTTTCATCGCAAATGGTTCCTAGAAAACAACTATGTGATGTTGTAGATATTTTTTATTAGCTGTGAGAGACGAATTTGGAGTAAAGTGCCAACGGATAGTGTTTTAAATGAACGAATTTTTTTAGTAGTAATACAACTGTCATGTCAAATTTTGGAAAATTTCAGGGGTCATTTGACCTTTTAAGACATTTAACTTATTTTCTAGCCATTTAATGACCGTAATTGAAATTTGAACTACATGTACATGCAACAGCTAACCATAACGGTTTGAAAACTCATATTTCGTGTACTTGTGTGCGATTTAATTCCATGTGCAGTAAATTGGAAGGAATTTTCAAACATATTGGTCTAACAGCTATGCCACAATTAAGCATGAAGTGACATGGCATTTTAATTCTGAAAAAATAAAATAAAAATCAGAAACACATGAAACCTTGGTTGATGTAATGTCATGCCACCAAGATGATGTGGTCAAGAAATTGGCATGTTTGACGAAAGTTTGGACACACACCCCTCACAAACCGGAGCAACTCACTAGAAGGCTCGTGGTTCCGAGAGGGAACAATGCATATTTGATGACGAATGGGAGATAGCTTCCTCTTACGGCCTTCAACTTTTTTCTACGTCTACGTGCACTACCACAACTGTAATGTAAAATTTTGGAAAATTCTAGGGGTCATTTGACCTTTTAAACATTTAAGTGATTTTCTAACCATTTAATGACCGTAATTCAAATTTGAACTACATCTACATGCAACGCCTAACCAAAACGGTTTGAAAAATCATATCTATGTACTTGTGTGCGAGTTAAGTCCATGTGCAGTAAATTAGAAGCAATTTTCAAACATATTGGTCTCACGACATGGACACATGCATAGGATGCATGGAGTGACAGAGCATTTTAATTCCAAAAAATAAAAAAAATGATCAGAAAAACATGAAACCTTGGTTGATTTAATGTCATGCCACCAAGATGATGTGGTAAACAAATTGGCATGTTTGACGAACGTATGGAGACACACCCCTCACAAACCAGAGCAACTCGCTAGAAGGTTTGTGGTTTTGAGAGGGAACAATGTATGTTTGATGACGGACGGGAGATAGCTTCCTCTTATGGATTTCAAATTTCTTCCTATGTTTAACGTGCACTAATACAACTGTCATGTGAAAATTTGGAAGATTTCAGGGGTCATTTGACCTTTTAAAGACATTTAAGTGATTTTCTAACCATTTAATGACCGTAATTCAAATTTGAACTACATCTACATGCAATGCCTAACCATAACGGTTTGAAGAATCATATTTTTGTGTACTTGTGTGCGAGTTAATTCCATGTGCAGTAAATTAGAAGGAATGTTCAAACATACTGGTCTTAAGGCATGGGCACTTGCATACGATGCATGGAGTGACATGGCATTTTAATTCCAAAAAATAAAAAAAATGATCAGAAAAACATGAAACCTTGGTTGATTTAATGTCATGCCACCAAGATGATGTGGTAAACAAATTGGCATGTTTGACGAACGTATGGAGACACACCCCTCACAAACCGGAGCAACTCGCTAGAAGGTTTGTGGTTCCGAGAGGGAACAATGCATGTTTGATGACAGACGGGAGATAGCTTCCTCTTATGGCTTTCAAATTTTTTCCTATGTTTAACGTGCACTAATAAACCTGTCATGTGAAAATTTGGAAGATTTCAGGGGTCATTTGACCTTTTAAAGACATTTAAGTGATTTTCTAACCATTTAATGACTGTAATTCAAATTTGAACTACATCTACATGCAACGCCTAACCATAATGGTTTGAAAAATCATATTTTTGTGTACTTGTGTGCGAGTTAATTCCTTGTGCAGTAAATTAGAGGAATGTTCAAATATACTGGTCTTAAGGCATGGGCACTTGCATGGAGTGCCATGGCATTTTAATTCCAAAAATAAAAAAATGATCAGAAAAACATGAAACCTTGCTTGATTTAATGTCATGCCACCAAGATTATGTGGTAAAGAAATTGGCATGTCTGACGAACGTTTGGACACACACCCCTCACAAACCGGAGCAACTCGCTAGAAGGTTCGTGGTTCCGAGAGGGAACAATGCATGTTTGATGACGGACGGGAGCTAGCTTCCTCTTACGGCCTTCAAATTTTTTCCTACATTTAACGTGCATTAATTCAAATATCATGTGAAAAATTGGAAAATTTCAGGGGTCATTTAACCTTTTAAAGACATTTAAGTGATTTTCTAACCATTTAATGACCGTAATTCAAATTTGAACTACATCTACATGCAATGCCTAACCATAACGGTTTGAAAAATCATATTTTTGTGTACTTGTGTGCGAGTTAATTCCATGTGCAGTAAATTAGTAGGAATTTTCAAACATATTGGTCTCAAGGCATGGGCACATGCATGGAGTGCATGCCATGGCATTTTAGTTCCAGAAAATTAAAAAATGATCAGAAAAACATGAAACCTTGCTAGATTTAATGTCATGCAGCCAAGATGATGTGGTAAAAAAATTGGCCTTTTTGACGAAAGTTTGGACACACACCCCTCACAAACCGGAGCAACTCGCTAGAAGGTTCGTGGTTTCGAGAGGGAACAATGCATGTTTGATGATGAACGGGAGATAGCTTCCTCTTACATCCTTCAAAAATTTTCCTACGTTTAACATGCACTAATACAACTGTCATGTGAAAATTTGGAAAATTTCAGGGGTCATTTGACCTTTTAAAGACATTTAAGTGATTTTCTAACCATTTAATGACCATAATTCCAATTTGAACTACATCTACATGCAATGCCTAATCAAAACGGTTTGAAAAATCATATCTGTGTACTTGTGTGCGAGTTAATTCCATGTGCAGTAAATTAGAAGGAATTTTCTAACATATTGGTCTCACGACATGGACACATGCATACGTATGCATGGAGTGACATGGCATTTTAATTCCAAAAAATAAAAAAATGATCAGAAAAACATGAAACCTTGGTTGATTTAATGTCATGCCACCAAGATGATCTGGTAAAGAAATTGGCATGTTTGACAAACGTATGGACACACACCCCTGACAAACCGGAGCAACTCGCTAGAAGGTTCATGGTTCCGACAGGGAACAATGCATGTTTGATGACGTACGGGAGATAGCTTCCTCTTAAGGCCTTCAAATTTTTTCCTACGTTTAACGTGCACTAATACAACTGTCATGTGAAAATTTGGAAAATTTCAGGGGTCATTTGACCTTTTAAAGACATTTAAGTGATTTTCTAACCATTTAATGACCGTACTTCAAATTTGAACTACATCTACATGCAACGCCTAACCATAACGGTTTGAAGAATCATATTTTTGTGTACTTGTGTGCGAGTTAATTCCATGTGCAGTAAATTAGAAGGAATGTTCAAACATACTGGTCTTAAGGCATGGGCACTTGCATACGATGCATGGAGTGACCTGGCATTTTAATTCCAAAACATAAAAAAATGATCAGAAAAACATGAAACCTTGGTTAATTTAATGTCATGCCACCAAGATGATGTGGTAAACAAATTGGCATGTTTGACGAACGTATGGAGACACACCCCTCACGAACCGGAGCAACTCGCTAGAAGGTTTGTGGTTCCAAGAGGGAACAATGCATGTTTGATGACAGACGGGAGATAGCTTCCTGTTGTGGCTTTCAAATTTTTTCCGATGTTTACCGTGCACCAATACAACTGTCATGTGAAAATTTGGAAGATTTCAGGGGTCATTTGACCTTTTAAAGACATTTAAGTGATTTTCTAACCATTTAATGACCGTAATTCAAATTTGAACTACATCTACATGCAACGCCTAACCATAATGGTTTGAAAAATCATATTTTTATGTACTTGTGTGCGAGTTAATTCCTTGTGCAGTAAATTAGAGGAATGTTCAAACATACTGGTCTTAAGGCATGGGCACTTGCATGGAGTGCCATGGCATTTTAATTCCAAAAATAAAAAAATGATCAGAAAAACATGAAACCTTGCTTGATTTAATGTCATGCCACCAAGATTATGTGGTAAAGAAATTGGCATGTCTGACGAACGTTTGGACAGACACCCCTCACAAACCGGAGCAACTCGCTAGAAGGTTCGTGGTTCCGAGAGGGAACAATGCATGTTTGATGACGGACGGGAGCTAGCTTCCTCTTACGGCCTTCAAATTTTTTCCTACATTTAACGTGCATTAATTCAAATATCATGTGAAAAATTGGAAAATTTCAGGGGTCATTTAACCTTTTAAAGACATTTAAGTGATTTTCTAACCATTTAATGACCGTAATTCAAATTTGAACTATATCTACATGCAATGCCTAACCATAACGGTTTGAAAAATCATATTTTTGTGTACTTGTGTGCGAGTTAATTCCATGTGCAGTAAATTAGTAGGAATTTTCAAACATATTGGTCTCAAGGCATGGGCACATGCATGGAGTGCATGCCATGGCATTTTAGTTCGAGAAAATTAAAAAATGATCAGAAAAACATGAAACCTTGCTAGATTTAATGTCATGCAGCCAAGATGATGTGGTAAAAAAATTGGCCTTTTTGACGAAAGTTTGGACACACACCCCTCACAAACCAGAGCAACTCGCTAGAAGGTTCGTGGTTTCGAGAGGGTACAATGCATGTTTGATGATGAACGGAAGATAGCTTCCTCTTACGACCTTCAAAAAATTTCCTACGTTTAACATGCACTAATACAACTGTCATGTGAAAATTTGGAAAATTTCAGGGGTCATTTGACCTTTTAAAGACATTGAAGTGATTTTCTAACCATTTAATGACCATAATTCCAATTTGAACTACATCTACATGCAATGCCTAATCAAAACGGTTTGAAAAATCATATCTGTGTACTTGTGTGCGAGTTAATTCCTTGTGCAGTAAATTAGACGGAATTTTCAAACATATTGGTCTCACGACATGGACACATGCATACGTATGCATGGAGTGACATGGCATTTTAATTCCAAAAAATAAAAAAATGATCAGAAAAACATGAAACCTTGGTTGATTTAATGTCAAGCCACCAAGATGATCTGGTAAAGAAATTGGCATGTGTGACAAATGTATGGACACACACCCCTCACAAACCGGAGCAACTCGCTAGAAGGTTCATGGTTCCGAGAGGGAACAATGCATGTTTGATGACGTACGGGAGATAGCTTCCTCTTAAGGCCTTCAAATTTTTTCCTACGTTTAACGTGCACTAATACAACTGTCATGTGAAAATTTGGAAAATTTCAGGGGTCATTTGACATTTTAAAGACATTTAAGTGATTTTCTAACCATTTAATGACCGTACTTCAAATTTGAACTACATCTACATGCAACGCCTAAACATAACGGTTTGAAGAATCATATTTTTGTGTACTTGTGTGTGAGTTAATTCCATGTGCAGTAAATTAGAAGGAATGTTCAAACATACTGGTCTTAAGGCATGGGCACTTGCATACGATGCATGGAGTGACCTGGCATTTTAATTCCAAAAAATAAAAAAAATGATCAGAAAAACATGAAACCTTGGTTGATTTAATGTCATGCCACCAAGATGATGTGGTAAACAAATTGGCATGTTTGACGAACGTATGGAGACATACCCCTCATAAATCGGAGCAACTCGCTAGAAGGTTTGTGGTTCCGAGAGGGAACAATGCATGTTTGATGACAGACGGGAGATAGCTTCCTCTTATGGCTTTCAAATTTTTTCCCTATGTTTAACGTGCACTAATACAACTGTCATGTGAAAATTTGGAAGATTTCAGGTGTCATTTGACCTTTATAGACATTTAAGTGATTTTCTAACCATTTAATGACCGTAATTCAAATTTGAACTACATCTACATGCAACGCCTAACCATAATGGTTTGAAAAATCATATTTTTGTGTACTTGTGTGCGAGTTAATTCCTTGTGCAGTAAATTAGAGGAATGTTCAAACATACTGGTCTTAAGGCATGGGCACTTGCATGGAGTGCCATGGCATTTTAATTCCAAAAATAAAAAAATGATGAGAAAAACATGAAACCTTGCTTGATTTAATGTCATGCCACTAAGATTATGTGGTAAAGAAATTGGCATGTCTGAGGAACGTTTGGACACACACCCCTCACAAAACGGAGCAAGTCGCTAGAAGGTTCGTGGTTCCGAGAGGGAACAATGCATGTTTGATGACGGATGGGAGCTAGCTTCCTCTTACGGCCTTCAAATTTTTTCCTACATTTAACGTGCATTAATACAAATATCATGTGAAAAATTGGAAAATTTCAGGGGTCATTTAACCTTTTAAAGACATTTGTGTGATTTTCTAACCATTTAATGACCGTAATTCAAATTTGAACTACATCTACATGCAATGCCTAACCATAACGGTTTGAAAAATCATATTTTTGTGTACTTGTGTGCGAGTTAATTCCATGTGCAGTAAATTAGTAGGAATTTTCAAACATATTGGTCTCAAGGCATGGGCACATGCATGGAGTGCATGCCATGGCATTTTAGTTCCAGAAAATTAAAAAATGATCAGAAAAACATGAAACCTTGCTAGATTTAATGTCATGCAGCCAAGATGATGTGGTAAAAAAATTGGCCTTTTTGACGAAAGTTTGGACACACACCCCTCAAAAACCGGAGCAACTCGCTAGAAGGTTCGTGGTTCCGAGAGGGAACAATGCATGTTTGATGATGAACGGGAGATAGCTTCCTCTTACGACCTTCAAATTTTTTCCTACGTTTAATATGCACTAATACAACTGTCATGTGAAAATTTGGAAAATTTCAGGGGTCATTTGACCTTTTAAAGACATTTAAGTGATTTTCTAACCATTTAATGACCGTAATTCCAATTTGAACTACATCTACATGCAATGCCTAATCAAAACGGTTTGAAAAATCATATCTGTGTACTTGTGTGCGAGTTAATTCCATGTGCAGTAAATTAGAAGGAATTTTCAAACATATTGGTCTCACAACATGGACACATTCATACGTATGCATGGAGTGACATGGCATTTTAATTCCAAAAAATAAAAAAAATGATCAGAAAAACATGAAACCTTGGTTGATTTAATGTCATGCCACCAAGATGATCTGGTAAAGAAATTGGCATGTTTGACAAACGTATGGACACACACCCCTCACAAACCGGAGCAACTCGCTAGAAGGTTCATGGTTCCGAGAGGGAACAATGCATGTTTGATGACGTACGGGAGATAGCTTCCTCTTAAGGCCTTCAAATTTTTTCCAACGTTTAACGTGCACTAATACAACTGTCATGTGAAAATTTGGAAAATTTTAGGGGTCATTTGACCTTTTAAGGACATTTAAGTGATTTTCTAACCATTTAATGACCATAATTCAAATTTGAACTACATCTACATGCAACGCCTAACAATAACGGTTTGAAGAATCATATTTTTGTGTACTTGTGTGCGAGTTAATTCCATGTGCAGTAAATTAGAAGGAATTTTCAAACATATTGGTCTCACGACATGGACACATGCATACGATGCATGGAGTGACATGGCATTTTAATTCCAACAAATAAAAAAATGATCAGAAAAACATGAAACCTTGGTTGATTTAATGTCATGCAACCAAGATGATGTGGTAAACAAATTGGCATGTTTGACGAACGTATGGAGACATACCCCTCACAAACCGGAGCAACTCGCTAGAAGGTTTGTGGTTCCGAGAGGGAACAATGCATGTTTGATGACGGACGGGAGATAGCTTCCTCTTATGGCTTTCAAATTTTTTTCCTATGTTTAACGTGCACTAATACAACTGTCATGTGAAAATTTGGAAGATTTCAAGGGTCATTTGACCTTTTAAAGACATTTAAGTGATTTTCGAACCATTTAATGACCGTAATTCAAATTTGAACTACATCTACGTGCAACGCCTAACCATAATGGTTTGAAAAATCAGATTTTTGTGTACTTGTGTGCGAGTTAATTCCTTGTGCAGTAAATTAGAAGGAATGTTCAAACATACTGGTCTTAAGGCATGGGCACTTGCATGGAGTGCCATGGCATTTTAATTCCAAAAAATAGAAAAATGATCCGAAAAACATGAAAGCTTGCTCGATTTAATGTCATGCCACGAAGATTATGTGGTAAACAAATTGGCATGTCTGACGAACGTTTGGACACACACCCCTCACAAACCGGAGAAACTCGGTAGAAGGTTCGTGGTTCCGAGAGGGAACAATGCATGTTTGATGACGGACGGGAGCTAGCTTCCTCTTACGGCCTTCAAATTTTTTCCTCCATTTAACGTGCATTAATACAACTATCATGTGAAAATTTGGAAAATTTCAGGGGTCATTTGACCGTTTAAAGACATTTAAGTGATTTTCTAACCATTTAATGACTGTAATTCAAATTTGAACTACATCTACATGCCATGCCTAACAATAACGGTTTGAAAAATCATATTTTTGTGTACTTGTGTGCGAGTTAATTCCATGTGCAGTAAATTAGTAGGAATTTTCAAACATATTGGTCTCAAGGCATGGGCACATGCATGGAGTGCATGCCATGGCATTTTAGTTCCAGAAAATTAAAAAATGATCAGAAAAACATGAAACCTTGCTAGATTTAATGTCATGCAGCCAAGATGATGTGGTAAAAAAATTGCCCTTTTTGACGAAAGTTTGGACACACACCCCTCACAAACCGGAGCAACTCGCTAGAAGGTTCGTGGTTCCGAGAGGGAACAATGCATGTTTGATGATGAACGGGAGATAGCTTCCACTTACGACATTCAATTTTTTTCCTACGTTTAACATGCACTAATACATTTGTCATGTGAAAATTTGGAATATTTCAAGGGTCATTTGACCTTTTAAAGACATTTAAGTCTAACCATTTAATGACCATAATTCCAATTTGAACTACATCTACATGCAATGCCTAATCAAAACGGTTTGAAAAATCATATATGTGTACTTGTGTGCGAGTTAATTCCATGTGCAGTAAATTAGAAGGAATTTTCAAACATATTGGTCTCACGACATGGACACGTGCATACATATGCATGGAGTGACATGGCATTTTAATCCCAAAAAATAAAAAAATGATCGGAAAAACATGAAACCTTGGTTGATTTAATGTCATGCCACCAAGATGATCTGGTAAAGAAATTGGCATGTTTGACAAACGTATGGACACACACCCCTCACAAACCGGAGCAACTCGCTAGAAGGTTCATGCTTCCGAGAGGGAACAATGCATGTTTGATGACGTACGGGAGATAGCTTCCTCTTAAGGCCTTCAAATTTTTTCCTACGTTGAACGTGCACTAATACAACTGTCATGTGAAAATTTGGAAAATTTCAGGGGTCATTTGTCCTTTTAAAGACATTTAAGTGATTTTCTAACCATTTAATGACCGTAATTCAAGTTTGAACTACATCTACATGCAACGCCTAACCATAACGGTTTGAAGAATCATATTTTTGTGTACTTGTGTGCGAGTTAATTCCATGTGCAGTAAATTAGAAGGAATTTTCAAACATATTGGTCTCAAGGCATGGGCACATGCATGGAGTGCATGCCATGGCATTTTAATTCCAAAAAAATAAAAAAATGATCGGAAAAACATGAAACCATGCTTGATTTGATGTCATGCCACCAAAATCATGTGGTAAAAAAATTGGCCTTTTTGACGAAAGTTTGGACACACACCCCTCACAAACCGGACCAACTCGCTAGAAGGTTCGTTGTTCCGAGAGGGAGCAATGCATGTTTGAGGACGAACGGGAGATAGCTTCCTCTTACGGCCTTTAAATTTTTTCCTACGTTTAACGTGCACTAATACAACTGTCATGTGAAAATTTGGAAAATTTCAGGGGTCATTTGACCTTTTAAAGACATTTAAGTGATTTTCTAACCATTTAATGACCGTAATTCAAATTTGAACTACATCTACATGCAACGCCTTACCATAACGGTTTGAAAAATCATATTTTTGTGTACTTGTGTGCGAGTTAATTCCATGTGCAGTAAATTAGAAGGAATTGTCAAACATATTGGTCTCAAGGCATGGGCACATGCATGGAGTGCATGCCCTGGCATTTTAATTCCAAAAAATTAAAAAATGATCAGAAAAACATGAAACCTTGCTTGATTTAATGTCATGCCACCAAGATGATTTGGTAAAAAAATGGCCTGTTTGACGAAAGTTTGGACACACACCTCTCATAAGCCGAAGCAACTCACTAGAAGGTTCGTGGTTCCGAGAGGGAACAATGCATGATTGATGACGGACGGGAGATAGCTTCCTCTTACGGCCTTCAAATTTTTTCCTACATTTAACGTGCACTAATACAACTGTCATGTGAAAATTTGGAAAATTTCAGGGGTCATTTGACCTTTTAAAGACATTTAAGTGATTTTCTAACCATTTAATGACCGTAATTCAAATTTGAACTACATCTACATGCAACGCCTAACCAAAACGGTTTGAAAAATCATATTTTTGTGTACTTGTGTGCGAGTAAAAAATCATCAGACGATGTAAATATCTGGTGTTCAAAAAAGAAAATGTCAAGATCTAGCAAGACAACCGGCCCCCACACGATTGGCACTCTATCTCGCGGCTCGAGGTTTGGTTGGTAATTTGCGGGGATCATTAATCTGACACGGTTCTGTATTTGAAACCGTTAGCTATTATGTTCACGCACGGATTTTGCTGCAGGAATCGTGTGTAATTCAAACTACAGTACTCGTAAATTCCGGCGACTGGCGTGTGTACTGTCCCCATCGATCTAGATTCCAGCCGCCAATAAATACTACCTTGCTCACGTCGTCCCGCCTGCATTCTCATCTACATCCTCCCCTCGCTCGCCCTCTCTCTCTCAAATCTCTGCCATGGTGCTGCCGGTCTGCCCACGCGCCAACGAGGAGTCGCTGGTCCCCGAGGACGCTCACTCGATTAGCAGCGACGAGGACCCCTACGCGCCGCCTGACGAGGTTGCGCCGGACCCCCCCCCCCCCCCGCAACTTTGGATTGGTTTTGGGGCCAATACAATCTTTGTCTGTGGAAGTCGCTGCCACCGGCTGAGAAAGCCAGGCAAGTGGCATTCAAGAAGGAGATGGCGGAGGAGGAAGCCACGTACTGGGTGGCCTGTGAAGCCCGTGATGCCGCCCGAAAAAATGAGGCAGCGGAGCATTGGGGGTGGGCGCGTTGTCGTGCCGAGGAGGTGTACGAAGACGGGTACTTCACGACGAAGGTCATAGGCGTTGGGCGCCTCGTCGCTGCGTGGAGGTGGGCCGATAAGCTCCAGCGTGCCACCGACGAGGAGCTCCAGTGGGCGCCCAACGAAATGGCAAGATCGGCCGCGCGCGTCCGCTAGCAAGAGGCAGATCGGTACGTCAAGCGCTGCGAGGCGGATGAGTCAGAGTACTGCCTTCGCTCTAGGAAGACGACGCGCACCAGGGAGCTGCTGGCGAGGGGCTGCCGGAATACTGACCCCAGGAGGGATTATTAGTTTTAGTATTGTTCGGTTTCAATTTTAGGCATTGTACGTAGTAGTTATGTATCATCACGTATATGTGATGATATTATACATATATATATATATTCTGTGATGAACTAATGAACAATTAATATATATATATATATATTATGAATTCCATTTTCTATCTGTTTTTCATACTAATTTGAATCTAGCTGTTATCATCCACATATACAGAACGGAAAGCGTATATACACCCATTGAAACATAACATATAAGAATGGAAAATAGAGTACACACATTGAAACAGAGCAATACTATGTGCTGTGAATACATAGCTATGCACGTCGAAACGACTTTTCAAAATAAAATGCGTCCATGAGACCATGACCAGCAGCCCTTGCCTAGGGTAGCTCTTGGCTCTGCCTGAACTCGTGCAGGCATTCGTCCAAGCGGTCGACACGCTCGCGGTACATCAGGAGCGTGATCTCGAGCTCCAAGTTGGCTATTTCATCGAAGATCACCAGCTCGAGGATGCGACGGCCATGTTCCTCTACTGCGCCCAGGTGGACACCTGGGCCAAGGAGGCGGTCGAGCCTACGGACAAGCGCGTTGGCATCCAGCGGGCCGCGGACAAGGCGAACGGCGGCACCCATGCGAACGGCGCGGCGGTCGTCCGGTGCAAGTACGGCGCGGCCGGCCTCTGGTGCAAGTACGGCACTGAGGGCCTCTGCCCACTCCTGGCAAGGAATGGGGGTACTGACGGGACGTGTACCCAGCTGCGACGCCATGTCGACAGCAGGCAAGCACCGATGGATCCGGTCTTGCTGTGCGGCGCGCCGCGCCTCTCGCTCTGCGGCGAGCCGCAGCCTATCGGCGCAGACGCGCCTAGCTTCCTCTGCGGCGCGCCATCGATCATGTTGTGCAGCGAGCTGCAGCCTGTCGGTGCTGACATGCCTATCTTGATCCGCGGCGCTCAAGCGCCATGCGCCAAAGGTCTGCTCAACCCTAGCGATGACGCGCATCACGGCGTCGTCTATCGTGTTGCCGGGGAGCGCCTCGGCCTCGACGGGCCATTGCGCCTGCTCATTTTCCTCATCGATGAGGTTGATGGCAGAGGCGGCGCTTTGGTGCGTTGGCATGCTTGGAAAAGGTGGAGGTGCTACAAGCTGCGCTTGTCGCCTCCGTGAGTCGCGTGCCGCCTATGCGCAATATAGCAGGGTGGCAGGAAACAAGTGAGGAAATGGCGGGAAATGGTGGCGTGTTCATAAAACACCATCAATTAATGGAAACTTAGCATAGAAGGAACATTGAGCTAGCACAAGAAGTAGATGATGACCATATGAACACGGACCACACTAGGGAACCCGTCGGTGATGAATTCATCAATCCCAAATGGTCGAATACTAGCAAGCGTTTGCCCACGACACACACGGCCTATTCCATCACAAACAGGTCGGATGGATCAACTGTATGCCACATATCGCACATTGTCAAACAGTAATGCATTAGACCTTCTTTAACATGTGTTAAAAAAACAAGGACCTCGAGGTTAAATTAGCTGAGGGAATGGGCCATTTCGGTCATTTGACCGAAATAACCCATCCTATCAGTTAATTTAGCATCAACACAACTTCCCATCCAGTCACCCATCTAATGGCTTCTCCAGCCTGAGCACACTTAACTTGATAGTTTTCTTACATGAGCTACTGGTGGACAGCTAGTCCTTGCTGATAGGAATGCCCCTTCGCATCCTTATGGCGTATCCGGATGACCGCCCGTCCCCCAATGGCCAAGAGATGTTGTGTAGACAGAGCATATCACATACGTCTTATTAGAAGCAATCGTCTGTGTTATTATCGGTCTTCGCACACATTTCTGATTACAGACCTATTTGTCGCGTATCACACACATCTTGTTATATTGAACCGTTTCTGTGCTCTTGCCTAATCACGAACAGTTCATCCGAGTGAACCGTATGCTGTACATCGCACACACCTTGATCAGGCTGACCGTTTGTTTTGTGTTGCCTAATCACAAACAGTTCATCCGAGTGAACTGTATGCTATACATCGCACACACCTTCATCTGGCTGCCCGTTTATTTTGTTCCTCCTCATCGAGCTGAACCATATGCCCTGCATCGCACACGCAACTAAAATCTGAACCTTGTTTCATGCATCGTCCATCGCAAACATTTTGCACCTTTTTTGACGGGTTTTTTACACCACCGTTTGTGATTATGGCATCGCACACAATTTCGTTGAAGGGTCTCTGATCGTAGTGTCGCGTTAGCAGCATCGTGCAGTAGTGTGCATTTTTACAAATTATCGGCGGATTAACTGCTGATGTATCCAAACATGAAATGGCTCCAAATAGCGCGTGGTAGCATCCACAAGATGACATAGATATTCGTAAAGCACACGGTTCTGAAAGGTTCAGACCCGTTGACTAATAACCTCTCTCACAAGCATAACATGATCAAACCAAAACACATTGAGTGTTAATCACATAGTGATGTGAACTAGATTGTTGACTCTAGTAAACTCTTTAGATGTTGGTCACATGGTGATGTGACCAGTGAGTGTTAATCACATGGTGATGTGAACTAGATTATTGACTCTAGTGCAAGTGGGAGGCAATAATAAATTGTTATTATTATATTTCTTTGTTCATGGTAATCGTCTATTGTTCATGCTATAATTGTATTGTCCGGAAATCGTAATACATGTGTGAATACATAGACCACAACGTGTCCCTAGTAAGCCTCTTGTTGACTAGCTCGTTGATCAACAGATAGTCATGGTTTCCTGACTATGGACATTGGATGTCATTGATAACGGGATCACATCATTAGGAGAATGATGTGATGGACAAGACCCAATCCTAAGCATAGCATAAAAGGTCGTGTAGTTTCGTTTGCTAGAGCTTTTCCAATGTCAAGTATCTTTTCCTTAGACCATGAGATCGTGCAACTCCCGGATACCGTAGGAGTGCTTTGGGTGTGCCAAACGTCACAACGTAACTGGGTGACTATAAAGGTGCACTACGGGTATCTCCGAAAGTGTCTGTTGGGTTGGCACGGATCGAGACTGGGATTTGTCACTCCGTGTGACGGAGAGGTATCTCTGGGCCCACTCGGTAACGCATCATCATAATGAGCTCAATGTGACTAAGGCGTTAGTCACGGGATCATGCATTGCGGTACGAGTAAAGAGACTTGCCGGTAACGAGGTTGAACAAGGTATTGGGATACCGACGATCGAATCTCGGGCAAGTAACATACCGTTTGACAAAGGGAATTGCATACGGGATTGATTGAATCCTCGACACCGTGGTTCATCCGATGAGATCATCGTGGAACATGTGGGAGCCAACATGGGTATCCAGATCCCGCTGTTGGTTATTGACCGGAGAGGCGTCTCGGTCATGTCTGCATGTCTCCCGAACCCGTAGGGTCTACACACTTAAGGTTCGGTGACGCTAGGGTTGTAGAGATATATGTATGCGGAAACGCGAAAGTTGTTCGGAGTCCCGGATGAGATCCCGGACGTCACGAGAGGTTCCGGAATGGTCCGGAGGTGAAGAATTATATATAGGAAGTCAAGTTTCGGCCACCGGGAAAGTTTCGGGGGTTACCGGTATTGTACCGGGACCACCGGAAGGGTCCCGGGGGTCCATCGGGTGGGGCCACCTATCCCGGAGGGCCCCATGGGCTGAAAGTGGAAGGGAACCAGCCCCTAGTGGGCTGGGTGCCCCCCTTGGGCCTCCCCCCATGTGCCTAGGGTTGGGAACCCTAGGGTGGGGGGACTTTCCCCTTCGCTTGGGGGGCAAGGCAACCCTTTCCACCCCTTGGCCGCCGCCCCCCCAACCCTAGATGGGTTTTGGCCGGACCCCCCTCCCAAGGGGGCCTATATAAAGGGGGGAGGGAGGGCAGCAACCTATAGCCTTGGGCGCCTCCCTCCTCCCCTGCAACACCTCTCTCTCTCTCTCGCAGAAGCTTGGCGAAGCCCTGCCGGAGACCCGCTACATCCACCACCACGCCGTCGTGCTGCTGGATCTCCATCAACCTCTCCTTCCCCCTTGCTGGATCAAGAAGGAGGAGACGTCGCTGCACCGTACATGTGTTGAACGCGGAGGTGCCGTCCGTTCGGCACTCGGTCATCGGTGATTTGGATCACGGCGAGTACGACTCCGTCATCCACGTTCATTGGAACGCTTCCGCTCGCGATCTACAAGGGTATGTAGATGCACTCCTTTCCCCTCGTTGCTAGTAGACTCCATAGATGCATCTTGGTGAGCGTAGAAAAATGATAAATTATGCTACGATTCCCAACAGTGGCATCATGAGCCAGGTCTATGCGTAGTTACTATGCACGAGTAGAACACAAAGCAGTTGTGGGTGTTGAGTTTGCCAATTCTTCTGGCCGCTACTAGTCGTTTCTTGTTTCGGCGGCATTGTAGGTTGAAGCGGCCCGGACCAACCTTACACGTACGCTTACGTGAGACAGGTTCCACCGACTAACATGCACTAGATGCATAAGGTGGCTAGCGGGTGTCTGTCTCTCCTACTTTATTCGGAACGGATTCGATGAAAAGGGTCCTTATGAAGGGTAAATAGAAATTGGCAAATCGCGTTGTGGTTTTACGTAGGTAAGAAACGTTCTTGCTAGAAACCTATACAAGCCACGTAGAAACTTGCAACAACAATTAGAGGACGTCTAACTTGTTTTTGCAGCATGTGCTATGTGATGTGATATGGCCAGAAGATGTGATGAATGATATATGTGATGTATGAGATTGATCATATTCTTGTAATAGGAATCACGACATGCATGTCGATGCGTATGACAACCGGCAGGAGCCATAGGAGTTGTCTTTATTTTTGTATGACCTGCGTGTCATTGAATAACGCCATGTAAATTACTTTACTTTATTGCTAAGCGCGTTAGCCATAGAAGTAGAAGTAATCGTTGGCGTGACGACTTCATGAAGACACAATGATGGAGATCATGGTGTCATGCCGGTGACGAAGATGATCATGGTGCCCCGAAGATGGAGATCAAAGGAGCATGATGATATTGGCCATATCATGTCACTATTTGATTGCATGTGATGTTTATCATGTTTTTGCATCTTATTTGCTTAGAACAACGGTAGTAAGTAAGATGATCCCTTATAATAATTTCAAGAAAGTGTTCACCCTAACTGTGCACCGTTGCGAAGATTCGTTGTTTCGAAGCACCACGTGATGATCGGGTGTGATAGATTCTAACGTTCGAATACAACGGGTGTTGACGAGCCTAGCATGTACAGACATGGCCTCGGAACACACGCAATACACTTAGGTTGACTTGACGAGCCTAGCATGTACAGACATGGCCTCGGAACACGGAGGACCGAAAGGTCGAGCATGAGTCGTATAGAAGATACGATCAACATGGAGATGTTCACCGATGATGACTAGTCTGTCTCACGTGATGATCGGACACGGCCTAGTTTGACTCGGATCATGTATCACTTAGATGACTAGAGGGATGTCTATCTGAGTGGGAGTTCATAATCAGATGAACTTCATTATCATGAACATAGTCAAAAAGGTATTTGCAAATTATGTCATAGCTTGCGCTTTAGTTCTACTGGTTAAGATATGTTCCTAGAGAAAATTTAGTTGAAAGTTGGTAGTAGCAATTATGCGGACTGGATCCGTAAACTGAGGATTGTCCTCATTGCTGCACAGAAGGCTTATGTCCTTAATGCACCGCTTGGTGTGCTGAACCTGAGCGTCGTCTGTAGATGTTACGAAACATCTGACATACACGTTTTGATGACTACGTGATAGTTCAGTGTGGTTTAGAATTGTGGCACCAAAGACGTTTTTGAAACGTCGCAGAATATGTGAGATGTTCCGAAGACTGAAATTAGGATTTCAGACTAGTGCCCACGTCAAGAGGTATGAGACCTCTGACAAGTTTCTTAAGCCTGCAAACTAAGGGAGAAAAGCTCAATCGTTGAGCATGTGCTCAGATTGTCTGAGTGCCACAATCGCTTGAATCAAGTGGGAGTTAATCTCCCAGATGAGATAGTGATAGTTCTCCATAGTCACTGCCACCAAGCTAGTAGAGCTTCGTGATGAACTATAACATATCAAGGATAGTTATGATGATCCTTGAGCTATTCGCGATGTTTGACACCGCGAGAGTAGAAATCAAGGAGCATCAATTGTTGATGGTTAGTAAAACCACTAGTTTAAGAAGGGCAAGGGCAAAAGGGATACTTCATGAAACAGCAAGTCATTTGCTGCTCTAGTGAAGAATCCCAAGGTTGAACCCAAACCCGAGACTAAGTGCTTCTGTAATGAGAGGAACGGTCACTGAAGCAGTACTACCCTAGATACTTGGTAGATGAGAAGGCAGGCAAGGTCGACAGAAGTATATTGGATATACGTTATATGAATGTGTACTTTACTAGTACTCCTAGAAGCACCAGGGTATTAGATACCGGTTCAGTTGCTAAGTGTTAGTAACTCGAAATAAAAGCTGCGGAATAAACGGAGACTAGCTAAAGGTGAGATGACGATATGTGTTGGAAGTGTTTCCAAGTTTGATGTGATCGAAGCATCGCATGCTCCCTCTACTATCGAGATTTGGTGTTTGCGTTGAGCATGATTGGATTATGTTTATCGCAATACGGTTATTCATTTAAGGAGAATAATGGTTACTCTATTTATTTGAATAATACCTTCAATGGTCTTGCACCTGAAATGAATCTCGATCGCCATGATACACATGTTCGTGCCAAAAGATATAAGATAGTAATGATAGTACCACATACTTGTGGCACTGCCACTTGAGTCATATTGGTATAAAACGCATGAAGAAGCTCCATATAGATGGATCTTTGGACTCACTCGTTTTGAAAAGATTGAGACATGCGAACCATGTCTATTGGTATATATGCATGAAGAAACTCCATGCAGATGGATCGTTTGGCCTCACTTGATTTTGAATCACTTGAGACATGCAAAACATACCACATGGGCAAGATGACTGAAAGTCCTCGTGTTCAGTAAGATGGAACAAGAGAGCAACTTATTGGAAGTAATACATTTTGATGTACGCAGTCCAATGAGTGCTGAGGCATGAAGTGGATATCGTTATGTTCTTACTTCACAGATGATTTGAGTAGATGCTGAGTGTATTTACTTGATGAAACACTAGTCTGAATTATTGAAAGGTTCAAGTAATTTCAGAGTGAAGTTGAAGATCGTCGTGACAAGAGGATAAAATGTCTGTGATATGATCATAGAGATGAGTATCTGAGATACGAGTTTGGCACACAATTGAGACATTGTGGAAAGTGTTTCACAATTAATACCGCCTGGAACGCCATAGTGTGATGGTGTGTCCGAACATCATAACTGCACCCTATTGGATATAGTGCATACCATGATGTTTCTTATCGAATTACCACTATCGTTTATGGGTTAGGCATTAGAGACAACCGCATTCACTTTAAAAGGGGCACCACGCAATTCCGTTGAGACGACACCGTTTAGAGAAACCTAAGTTGTCGCTTCTTAAAAGTTTGGGGCTGCGATGCTTATGTGAAAAAGTTTTAGGCTGATAAGCTCGAACCCAAAGCGGATAAATGCATCTTCATAGAATACCCAAAAACAGTTGGGTATACCTCCTATTTCAGATCTGGAAGCAAATGTAATTGCTTCTAGAAACGAGTCCTTTCTCGAGGAAAAGTTTCTCTCGAAAGAATTGAGTGGGAGGATGGTGGAGACTTGATAAGGTTATTGAACCGTCGCTTCAACTAGTGTGTAGCAGGGCACAGGAAGTTGTTCCTGTGGCACCTATACCAATTGAAGTGGAAGCTTATGATAGTGATCATGAAACTTCGGATCAAGTCACTACCAAACCTCGTAGGACGACGAGGATGCGCACTACTTCAGAGTAATGCGTGATCCTGTCTTGGAAGTCATGTTGCTAGACAACAATGAACCTATGAGCTATGGAGAAGCGATGGTGGGCCCATATTCCGACGAATGGCTCGAGGCCATGAAATCCGAGATAGAATCCATGTATCAGAATAAAGCGTGGACTTTGGTGAACTTGCCCGATGATCGGCAAGCCATTGAGATAAATGGATCTTTAAGAAGAAGACAGACATGGACGGTAATGTTACCGTCTATGAAGCTCGACTTGTGGCAAAGAGTATTTTCACAAGTTCAAGGAGTTGACTACAATGAGTTTTTCTCATCCGTAGCGATGCTTAGGTCCGTTGGAATCATTTAGCATTAGCTGCATTTATGAAATCTGGCAGATGGATGTCAAAACAAGTTTCCTTACCAGTTTTCGTAAGGAAAGGTTGTATGTGATACAATCAGAAAGGTTTTGTCGATCCTAAGGATGCTAAAAGGTATGCTAGCTCCAGCGATCCTTCCATGGGTTAGAGCAAGCATCTCGGAGTCAGAATATACGCTTTGATGGAGTGATCAAAGTTTTTGGGTTTATACAAAGTTTGTTAGAAACTTGTATTTACAATAAAGTGAGTGGGAGCGCTACAACATTTCTGATAAGTATATGTGCATGACATATTGTTGATCCGAAATGATGTAAAATTTCTGGAAAGCATAAAGGGTTGTTTGAAAGGAGTTTTTCAAAGGAAGACCTGGATAAAGCTGCTTACATATTGGGCATCAAGATCCATAGAGATAGATCAAGACGCCTGATGATACTTTCAAAAGACAGCACACCTTGACATGATTTTGAAAGAGTTCAAAATAGATCAGCAAAGAAGGAGTTCTTGGCTGTGTTACAAGGTGTGAGTATTGAGTAAGACTCAAGACCTGACCACAGCAGAAGATAGAGAAAGGACGAAGGTCGTCCCCTATGCTTTAGACGTAGGCTCTATAGTATGCTATGCTGTGTACCGCACATGTAGTGTGCCTTGCCATGAGTTGGTCAAGAGGGTACAATAGTGATCCGGGAAAGGATCTCATGACAGCGGTCGAACTTATCCTTAGTACCTAGTGGATTAAGGATAATTTTCTCGATTATGGAGGTGGAAAGGAGTTCGTCGTAAAGGGTTACGTCGATGCGAACTTTGACACTAATCCGGATGACTCTGAGTAGTAAACCGGATTCATATAGTAGAGCAATTATTTGAAATGGCTCCAAATAGCGCGTGGTAGCATCCACAAGATGACATAGATATTCGTAAAGCACACGGTTCTGAAAGGTTCAGACCCGTTGACTAATAACCTCTCTCACAAGCATAACATGATCAAACCAGAACACATTGAGTGTTAATCACATAGTGATGTGAACTAGATTGTTGACTCTAGTAAACTCTTTAGATGTTGGTCACATGGTGATGTGACCAGTGAGTGTTAATCACATGGTGATGTGAACTAGATTATTGACTCTAGTGCAAGTGGGAGACTGTTGGAAATATGCCCTAGAGGCAATCATAAATTGTTATTATTATATTTCTTTGTTCATGATAATCGTCTATTGTTCATGCTATAATTGTATTGTCCGGAAATCGTAATACATGTGTGAATACATAGACCACAATGTGTCCCTAGTAAGCCTCTAGTTGACTAGCTCCTTGATCAACAGATAGTCATGGTTTCCTGACTATGGACATTGGATGTCATTGATAACGGGATCACATCATTAGGAGAATGATGTGATGAACAAGACGCAATCCTAAGCATAGCATAAAAGGTCGTGTAGTTTCGTTTGCTAGAGCTTTTCCAATGTCAAGTATCTTTTCCTTAGACAATGAGATCGTGCAACTCCCGGATACCGTAGGAGTGCTTTGGGCGTGCCAAACGTCACAACGTAACTGGGTGACTATAAAGGTGCACTACGGGTATCTCCGAAAGTGTCTGTTAGGTTGGCACGGATTGAGACTGGGATTTGTCACTCCGTGTGACGGAGAGGTATCTCTGGGCCCACTCGGCAATGCATCATCATAATGAGCTCAATGTGACTAAGGCGTTAGTCACGGGATCATGCATTGTGGTACGAGTAAAGAGACTTGCCGGTAACGAGATTGAACAAGGTATTGGGATACCGACGATCGAATCTCGGGCAAGTAACATACCGTTTGACAAAGGGAATTGCATACGGGATTGATTGAATCCTCGACACCGTTGTTCATCCGATGAGATCATCGTGGAACATGTGGGAGCCAACATGGGTATCCAGATCCCGCTGTTGGTTATTGACCGGAGAGGCGTCTCGGTCATGTCTGCATGTCTCCCGAACCCGTAGGGTCTACACACTTAAGGTTCGGTGACGCTAGGGTTGTAGAGATATATGTATGCGGAAACGCGAAAGTTGTTCGGAGTCCCGGATGAGATCCCGGACGTCACGAGAGGTTCCGGAATGGTCCGGAGGTGAAGAATTATATATAGGAAGTCAAGTTTCGGCCACCGGGAAAGTTTCGGGGGTTACCGGTATTGTACCGGGACCACCGGAAGGGTCCCGGGGGTCCATCGGGTGGGGCCACCTATCCCGGAGGGCCCCATGGGCTGAAAGTGGAAGGGAACCAGCCCCTAGTGGGCTGGTCGCCCCCCCTTGGGCCTCCCCCCATGTGCCTAGGGTTGGGAACCCTAGGGTGGGGGGACTTTCCCCTTCGCTTGGGGGGCAAGGCAACCCTTTCCACCCCTTGGCCGCCGCCCCCCCCCCCCCAACCCTAGATGGGTTTTGGCCGGACCCCCCTCCCAAGGGGGCCTATATAAAGGGGGGGAGGGAGGGCAGCAGCCTATAGCCTTGGGCGCCTCCCTCCTCCCCTGCAACACCTCTCTCTCTCTCTCGCAGAAGCTTGGCGAAGCCCTGCCGGAGACCCGCTACATCCACCACCACGCCGTCGTGCTGCTGGATCTCCATCAACCTCTCCTTCCCCCTTGCTGGATCAAGAAGAAGGAGACGTCGCTGCACCGTACATGTGTTGAACGCGGAGGTGCCGTCCGTTCGGCATTCGGTCATCGGTGATTTGGATCACGTCGAGTACGACTCCGTCATCCACGTTCATTGGAACGCTTCCGCTCGCGATCTACAAGGGTATGTAGATGCACTCCTTTCCCCTCGTTGCTAGTAGACTCCATAGATGCATCTTGGTGCGCGTAGAAAAATTATAAATTATGCTACGATTCCCAACATAGGCTTCGACGCTCTAGAGTGGGGGGTGGGGATCGGTGGGAAAGGGGGCGTTTGGCTGGCGTCATCTAAGAAACTCAAGGTGGCCTGGGTATGGAGATCGGTGGGTAAGCTGCACGGGCAAACCGGTAGATGTTGACAATGGAGGCCTTGTGGCGGCAGCGGTGACCTTGCTAGGGTTTCAAGCGGGGGAGGGGTGTGTGTGCGTGTGTGCGCGTGCGCGTGCGCTCGAGGAGGTTTTGGTGTGTGTGTGTGTGTGTGAGGAGGGGGCGGGGTGTGTGTTTGAGTAAATGACGCGGGTACTGAAAATTTTACTACGCGGGAGTGAAATGCTGGGGCTATTGAAAATTTGGATGATGGTGCCTTACACACGGTTCGGAAATAAACCGTGTGTTATCAAACAGAAAAACCCTTGAGGTGGGCAGATATTTTCGAGGGATGCAGGCGGGAGTGGGAACAAGAAACATCACACACGGTCGAAGCATAATAACCGTGTGTTATCAAGCAAAAAAAAAGTTGCAGGCGGGTAGATATTTTGAGAGGGGAAGCCTCATGGAGCCCAATGTACTATGCGGATGTGCGTGATAGGGGCACCGGCGTGGCACATGGTTAGTGTGAGTGAGCCGTGTCTGTTGCGTCATCCGACTAGTCTAATGTTCATAAATTTGGCGAAAAATGACGCGGGAGAGGGTCAGAACACGAACACACTTGCATGTGGACCAAATATATGTATGAAAAGGGTGGTTTGATGTTCAAATACCAAGTGCAACTTCGATGTGGCACCTATCTCGCAAAGCGCACCATATTGCTTGCGCCCCCCTCGTGTCGGTACGAAGGGAATCCTAAGCTATGAATGCATGCCACCCCCCAACGGAGGTTCACCTAGCAAAGTGCGAAGTAGCAGTCCCCCCCCCCACACACACACACTTTCAGTCGGCGGGCCAGAGAGGCATCTCACCAAGATGGATCGTAAAACGTACCAAGAATAATGCACCTTGGTCGTACAACCTCTCTCTTGTTGTTGGTCAAAGTGATGGCCGTGCATGCGACCCCAGAGATGGGCTAGCTCGCCAATAATCATGCAATTACTTAGTCCCCGAAGACAACACTGCCTGCGTGTGTCCCAAACATATGTATGGGGAGGTGTGTTTGAATACACAATGGAACAACTTTGATGTTGCACCGTGCTTTCAAACCAGAAATCCCCACACTGAGTGAGGGTTAGTTGACGATGCATATGTATGTCACACCACACTTCAAGCCGATGACGGGGATTGATGCATTCATGCGTGCATAGTATGCGCTCAAACTTAATTAGGTCTGAATCTCACCATGACCTATATTATGATAACACAAACCAAAGGAAGAATCCACCATGGTAACCTATCTTGTTGTCGGTTAAGGTGATCATGGATGTCCACGCGGGCCCACGAATATATAGGCTTGTTGCCGATAACCACGCGAGGGAGTGTATCTTTCGAAGACAACCACTACATGCATATGTATGGAGGTGATGCGTGCATATGTTTGAATACCATTTCACAACATTGATGTGGCGCGTGCGTCGAAAATCATATAGTTCCCACACAGAGCGAGATCGGTTCATGACGTGTCGTGGTACTAGCCACTTCGACTCGATGGGAGGGATTCATGCGTACACATGCATGTGTGTGCTCAAACTATATCATTTCATCCCAGAGCATGACCTACATATATTGTATTACAAACAAAAAAATAATCCCATCCGAAGTCAAATTAACCTGTCTCATTGTCAGGCAAAGTAGTGATGTACCAAGCGGGCCCACAGATGGAAAGCATCGATATCGTTGATAACCGCTTAAGTGGGTGCGAGAGGACAACCACCATCGCTTTGCATGTGGGCCAAACATATGTTGAATACCCAAAATGCACAACTTTGATGTGGCACATGCCTCGAAAACCGTAAATTCCCCACACAGAGCAAGGTTCATGAAGCGTACTGCATATGATGGTCCCGGCCCTTCCCCCTCTTCGACGCATACTATATGCTCCTACCGTGATACAACCCAAAAAGAATCCTCCTTGATGGTGAAATTAATTAACCTCTCCCGATGCAGGTCAAAGTGATGCATGCATCGACGATGGCCTTGTGGGCCCACAAATGGAAGCGTCACATGTGAGTGTCCTAGGATAACCACTGCATGCATGCATGTGGCCCAAAGAGGTGTTGTGTGATGTTTGAATAGCCAATTTTCACAACTTTGATGTGGCACGTGCCTTGGAAACCGAAAAGTCCCGACACTGAGTGAGGTGTACTTGTTCACGGACGCGTACGTATAGTATATATTCTAGCCCCCTCCCAGCTCTTCGACGCATTTTATTACTCCCACCATAACACAAACAAAAGAGATTCTACCTTGCTAGTCAAATTAACCTCTCTATCAGTTGTTCGTCTAAGTGATGGACGACAACCTCGCGGGCCAACAGAAAGCATCACACGTGAGTATCGAGTGTCGTGTAGGACAGCCATCGACTGCATGTGGCCAAAACATACATGTATGAAAGGGTTGTGTAATGTTTTAAATAGCGAATTCCTGACTCTGATGTGGCACCTGCCTCACAAAACGGCCAACCCACACAGTGGCTCATGACTCGTAGTGTACTGCCAGCCACCCGCCACCCCCAGACGCACATACACACACCGCAAATCCACCGCTACTATGATGCATGTTAAATTATCCCGCGGTGAACATCTGTTACCAAAGGAGGACGTTTTAATTTTGAAAAAAAAACAGAGATCATTAACATGTTTTAGTACATTGATTGATTTTCTAGGGGTATAATATCCAAAAATCAAATTTGAGCTACATGCACACGTGACAGTGCACCTAAATGGATTGCAAAAACACATGTGTCTCACTAGGTGCATATTTACTCCCCGTGCAAGAAATTTCAAACATTGAGAATCTTGATTTTTAAATTCTAGTACATCCAAAACTTATTTGAAATTCATGAAACTTATCGTGTTGTCATATGGACACCAATACAAAGTGGCATTATACTTTTTTGTCAAATTTGAGACCAGTTTTGATGTAATCTTTATCTTCTTACAAACAGGAGATTATTAATAATTGGGAACCAATATCCCAAACGGATTATTTATTCGAACAGTGAGCGTTAGGCTAACAATGGATACGTGCAATGCTTCGGTTAAGCAATAAAGCGGCATCATTAATCATCGAAATAGAAAAACAATGCCGCCACGCGACCCGTGTGCCGAGCGAGCAGGCGTGAGTTGAAGGGATGCATCCGAGCAGTCCGCCGCGCAGGCAAACCGGTAGGCGTGCGTGCAGGTGTGTGAATTGACGGGAGGCGTGCTCGCTGCGCATTGTCATCGGGAGGCGTGCGAGTAGCTGTGTGAAACGACGGTAGGCATGCCAGTACTCCGGTGCGCAGGCTCACAGGGAGGCGAGCCAACGGTTTGACTGCCGCCCGCCTCTCTCCCATGACTTCATATTAATGGCGCGCCCGAGCGGCCGCACCCCCCATCCTCACCACACACACAATCCTCTATCTCCTCTTGCATCCTCGACGCCGCTCTCAGCCCTCAAAGCCGCCAGTGTATGAGGATGCCGCTGAAGCGCCCCATCATAGGGAGTGGCGACGCCGGGGCTGCTGAAGCACCGGAGCATGGCGTGGAGATGGAGACAGAGGTTGCCATCACCACCGGCGAGGTATCGCTGCACCCTGACGCCGTGGACGACATCGAGCTTCCACTGACGGAGGCAGAGGTCAACACCGATTCCGGTGACGACTCGGGCCACGACCCCGGCGACGAATCCGACGACCACTCTGGCGATGACTCCGAGGACGACGGACAACTGGTTAGTCATATATACCCATTTATGTGCGAAATAGATCCTAGGATTTCTCTGGTTACTCCTGCCTCCCCCTTTTTGGAATACAGATCCTATGGTTATGTTCTCCCAATCCATGAAATCTGAGTAAGTTTCATTAGATCCGTGTAGTGTATTGATTGTTTGAATGGTACAAGTGATAAGTGATTAGTTGTTTCATCTGTGCAAATGATTTATGCTAGTAATCCGACTAGGGTTAGTGTTCGTGCTAATAATTCCTAGTCATGACTTGACAATTGATTTTGAATGACCTAGATATATGTTTGTGCCATTATTTTCTTCAAGATTGGACTGTACATAGACGACTGTGCTTACAAATTGAACCATAATCTCTGGATATGTATAAAAGAAATGGCCATAAATTCCTAATCCTACTTCACGGCATGTAAACATTGATTTGTTGCCAAATTTTGGCAACTGTCAAATGTTTGCTAGAGATTAGTTTGTAAACATTAATTTGATGCCACACTTTTTTTACTATTTGTATAGGTGCTGTCTGATGATGTGGACAGCGAGGATGAAGATTAACAGAGGAGGCACAAGAGGCAAATCATGAGGGAGCTTTATGCGGGAATGCATAACAGGCGTATTAGGACCTGGGACGGCGGTTATCGATGCCCATTTTGCAACCACAAGCTTCATGATGCATATGAAAGTGTTCTAGTGCATGCAAGAGGACAAGCTGTTGGCTCCTTCAAGCAGAAGTATTCTCGCAGGGTGGCGCACGACGCGTATGCCGAGTACCTAGAGAAGCTTCAGGATTGTGCCGGCAGATGAGATGAGATGTGGGATCGAACTGTGTACGCTTGGGTATGCTTAATGAAGGTTGAACTATGCTTATGTACACTTATTATCCATGTTTGAATATGTTTAATCTATTTTTATTTATGTCTAAATGTGGGATATAGCTGCAATCAGTTCGTTGATGGAATCTACGTCTGTCCTGGTTTATTGGTCCCCTTTGTAATTTGTGTAAAATTTTGACCAAAGATTTAACTGAAAAATGTTAGTGCAGGACAGCAAAAATTATATATTTGGATGAGTATTTGAACATAGTGTTCAATGATATAATTTTTGGTGACATGCATAAACATTTGTTAGTTAAATATTTGGTCAAAATTTGGTACAAATTACAAAGGGGGCCAATAAACCAGGACGGAGGTTGTACGTCAATCACAAATGGTTCCCAAAATTGGAACCATGTGCAATTACTTTCATTTTGCCTATTACGTCAATCACACACGGTTGGCTCTAGCAAACAGTTGCCTCCAAAATTCTTTGTGGGACGGAAAACCCTCACCACCCAATGCAAAAAAGAAAAAAGAAAACCCTCACCATCCCCACGTCACAAAAACCCTCACCCCGCCCACCACCCCCTCCGGTCCACATTCACACCTGCACAAGCGACTCCGCTTCTATGCATGGCACCGCCTATCAAGGCGGCAACCACTTAGCTCGACGCCTGCCGCTGGCGCCAGGCTGCCGGCAAACCCCACCGCATTTCGCCACTTCCGCTTGCTGCCGCCTATCGCCATTGACTTTCTCGATGCTGCTCGCAGTCAACCTAGCTCCGCCCGGTTGGGGAATCCTCCGTACTGAGGGTTTTTTCTCATGGACAACAAGGTAGCTAATTAAATGAGATATTATCTCATCTCTTATCCCAATTCATATGCCTCCTTTAATCACCCGGCCGAAATCGCCGTGAATTCATTTTTATTCGAGCTAATTTGAGGGTGTCCTTTCATTCATAGAGTGTACAGTGCGCGGACACATCAGGACTTTGCGGCCTCGGCCACACATCCATGGAGTTCCATCTCACCGTACCAGATGACTTGAGGATGCGCACGGTATGTTCAGTCTCACCCTAAATCGGTTGGCATGGCCTAGTTTCCTGAACATTTACTAAATATTTCTACATTTGGATAAAAGGTGCCACCTGAACCATATATGTCAAAGGGGATTGTTATTCCTCTTCTTTCTTTATTAGGCAAATTAATGAGTATTGTTCTTTCGATTACTCTCATATTTCCATGACATCATGTTCACCCTATCTGTTTAATTATTGATTTTTGTCCTTCGATTTCAACTGTTGTATAATTCTTTCAATTTGGGCCCATATTAGCATGTTACCATATTTTCTTTAACAATCCTACCATTTTCTGCAACACGTCCCTTGCTATGCAACAGAATCTGTAGTGCACAATCTTTCCCTTTACATAAATCAAGACTGTAGGGATGTCATACTGAACACAAACCATGGATTTACAATCGTTGCTACTGTAAGACTTGATAAACGTGGTGAATCCTATTTTGGCACTGGCCTTTGGAAAGAAATTTCTAAGTTTTATGTACTGAAAGCTAGCACTAAAATTGCACAGCACATATTTTGGCACTGGCCTTTGGAAAGATATATGCTAACATCCCCGACGATATCATCCGTCCAGACTTTGTTCGAAGTAAGTTTTATTTTCAAGTATTTGCATGTTGACATACCTAGCAATATCAAATGAATTGTGTAGTATTTAAGCAACCAATTGTTATTCCATTTTCTTACTCTATTCCTACCTACTAGCTTCTAGTTACCAATACACATTTCTATTGCCCTATTTTAACTAAATATTCCCTGTACTCCCACTTCTATTAGAAGGCACCGCTGGCAAGGTGTTGTAGGGTGAAACCCTAGAGGGGATCTTTTCACACTTGGAGGGGGAAAGAGGAAGAACACACGATAACACAAGGAGAGAATCACTCAAACAAACCCAAATAACACATCCACTAGAGTAGCATACAAGAGAGATCCACAAGCATACATGAACAATTCAAGGAAAATAGCACTAGGGCAAAAGTTCTTCCCACTAGGTGAGGTCTTGATATCCACAAGAGGATCTTCTCCAAGAGGAGGGCTTGATCTCCAAGAGGAGCTTCTCCAAGAGGAGCTCTAGATCTCGAAGAGGGGGAAGATGAGCAAACCTCTCTCTTTGTCTATGTAATACTTTGCTAACCTCTCCAATAAGCTAGGGAAGGAGCTTATATAGTATAGGGACGAAATATGAGGGAGAGAGGGGTACAAGGGTCAAAGACCCCAAAATGCATGCAGGCATACAGAGGGGTCCGGGCACCCAGGGTAAAGGGGCCCGGGCACCCGGAGGTGGTACGGCTGTAGGTGGCCGAGCACCCGGAGCCGAAGGGCCGGGCACCTGGGCCGGTCAGCGACGCTGCGGCCTTGTGGTTGAGGTGGCCGGGCACCCGGGGTGGAGGCTGGAGGCGTGGCCGGGCACCCGGGGCCAAAGGCTGGGCGGCGGCTGGGCAAAGGGCCGGGCACCCAGGGCCTCTGGACCGGGCACCCGGGGTGGGCAGGGGTGTGGCCCAGGTGGTTGCCGGGCACCCGGGGTTCCAGGGGAGTTGGCCCTCCCCGCGGCTGTTTGTCCGGGCACCCGGGGTCCTTCTGTCCAGGTACCCGGGGTGTCCAGAGCTCCTTTCCTTCGTACTTCTTGTTCCATCCTTCCTTCTCCTTGTCCATAGGTGCTTGGGTCTCCGTGCTAGCCTCTTCATGGTCATCACTTTGGTACCTAAGCACGCATAATACTTCCGTTTGAGGTAGGACCCATCTCTCGTGTGAATTTTAATGGAGCTCGAAGAGGAAAGAGTTAACCTCGGTTTCGATGGCGCGTGCATGTGCCCTTGTCATTGGTCCTCTCGGTGATAGTGGTGGTGATGGAGTGTCCATGTGGATGGACGAGGGATGTTCCGCATCATCTCCCCCCCTTTGGGAGAGATCCTTCCACGGATCGTGATCTTCATCACCATGGTACTTGGCGAAGTACTTGACATTTAAGATGTCGCTTATGTTGTACTTGTCACGCGGAATGTCGATCTTATAGGCGTTGTCGTTGTAGCCTGCGAGCATCTTGAATGGTCCGTCGGCTCTCGGAAGTAGCTTGGACTTGCGCTCCTTGGGGAAGCGGTCCTTGCGGAGATGTAACCATACTAGATCGCCCGGTTGGAACACCATTGGTGACTTGTTTATGTTTAGCTTGGAGGCGAGGCGGTGTACTTGAAGCGCGATCGTGGAACGTGTTTCTTCATGCATCTCACTACTGCAGGAGACTCCTAACGCGACACTACGATCAGAGACCCTTTGCCGAAACTGTGTGCGATTCAATAATCGCAAACGGTGGTGTAAAAAAACTGTCAAAAAAGGTGCAAAATGTTTGCGATGATTTCTGCATCAAACACGGTTAAGATTTTAGTTGCGTGTGCAATGAAGGGCATACGGTTAATCCATTAAAATTGCTTGCGATGAGGCAGAACAACAGAAACGGGCAGCCTTAACAATGTGTGTGGGATGCAGGACACACGGTTAATTCATTCGAACTGTTTGCGATGAGGTAGAACAACAGAAACGGGCAGCCATATCAATGTGTGTGTGATATACGGCATACGGTTAACTCAGACGAACTATTCTCGATTAGGGAACACAACAGAAACGGTTCAACTTAACAAGATGTGTGATATGCAGCATACAGTTCACATGGATGAACTGTTTGCGATGAGCCAAAAGAACACAAACGAGTCGTGTAAACAAGATGTGTGTGATACGTGGCAAACAGCCGACTCGGATGAACTGTTTGCGATGAGAAATTACAACACATACGGTCAATACAGTTACTTCGTGTGTGATTTTGTGTGTACAAAAAACTTTGAAAATGCAAACTAGTTGCTTGCGGTGGCTAGGAGTATCGCACACGATGTGTCTGCGAGTACTCGTGTGCAATGATTAGTATGTTACACACACGTTTCCTTATGTGAACATGTGTGTGAATTTGCAATATGGACAGTTAATATGCAAATGCCTTCTGGACATCGGGCACACACTTAAACTCAATGAACTGTGTACGATACTAATACTTTCCATGAAAATTTATGAACTTGGGTAATAGCATTTGAGTAACATATATATAGTGGTTACACTATTCGACAAAAGGAGGATCTTCGTAACATGGTTTTGACAACCATATGGTCCATATCTACATACTTAACATAGTAACAACTATCACATTTTAAGAGGCTAAGGGCCAACAACCATATGGTCCATATCTACATACTTAACATATATAGTAACAGCTAGCACATTTTAAGAGGCTGAGGGCCAACAACCACAACTATCCACTGGAAGCAGCTTGATCACGGCGACTCGGCATCTGGTCAATGAAAAGGAAGAGCCCTCCTGTGCCTTGGTAGAGCAGGAGTAGAATAGTGTCTCCAATTTTCCAATATGGATACATTGCCACGAGAAGCGAGAACTTGTTAATTTGAATGGTTCCATTTTTGCGGGAAATGCAGTACCTTGCAATCACTTTGGCGTTATTAGCAGGCACAAGTGTAATTTGACCACGCCGGGAAATCGATCCAGGAACGGCTACAGGGGGCAATTTCTGTTGACATGTAGAATAAAAAACAATTGTAACATATCGTTGAAGATATATATAGTTTATGAGCATCAACATTAAAATAAGACTTTTTACCAGCGCTTTGTGCACACAATTGGTCTTGTTCAGTGTGTGCACCATAGGTCTAATTAATCCCATCCAGAATCTAGCGTTCGTACGTTGTGCTATCTCTGTCAGATTATCAACAAAGGTTATGACATGCTTCAAGTCCTTCCAGTGAAATTTGGTATGCTTAGTAACATACAGATCATTCACTATGCATCCAACATATCCTGCTTAAAAGGTGGAAAGGTATTATTTATTCAGAACATGGCAGAAGAATATATAGTGCGCATAAATTTGTAAACAGAATTTGTTACTGCCTAGGAACGGAGTCAGAATATGATATCACAATTGGTTGCTTAAATAGTGATCAATTGGTTGCTTAAATAGTAATATGACAGCATGGAGAAAGTTGAAAGGACACTAACCTCGATCAGACTTTGATCGGCTGATGATGTTGGGGAAGTAAACATCCATGTTAATTAGACCAGGCTGTGGTGCACGCACTAGAATTTTATTGCCAGCTTTCAGTTCATAACACTTAGACATTTTTCTCCAAAGGTCCGCATTAAAATAGGAGTGACCATCTTTATCAAGTTTTACGCTAACCATCATTGTAAATCCATGGTGCGTTGTCAATATGACATCTTGGGAGTCATCAGCAAAGTAAAGCCCAAGATTTCCTTCTACTCCTGTTCTTGCAAAGCAAGGGATGTACTGCTTGAAATGAAAATTAAGATCGTAAATTAGATATATTGAAATAACCGAGCAAGATGCAAATATGGGAGTAACTAATAGAACATGTCCATATATAGATGCAAGCAAAGTACAAAAATATAGAATTAAAAATAGACAATGTAACAAAGATTTGATGCAAATATATAGATAATGTAGCAACAGACGGTATATGTTCACAAATTTAGGCCATGCCGACCGTGGTAGGTTGAGATTGAACATACCGAGCGCTCCCTGAAGTCATCCGGAATGGTGAGATAGAACTTCGTTTCTGACTGGCCACGACCACAGTTGCCCGATTTGTGCTTGCACTATGCACACATGAATGAACACCCACAAATCACCTAGAACAAAAATGATTCCACGGCTATTTCCGCCGGTTGATTAATAGCGACGGACGGACTGCGATAAGAGATGAGTGAATATTTTGCTAATTAGGTTGATTACCTTCTCCATGAGAAAAATCCCCGGCCCAATCCCACAGAAAACCCCAGTCGACCAGAGTCTAGACTGTCAGTGCAGATAGGTAGCGGAAAGCGGTGGAGGTGAAATCCGGTGCCGTTTGGAGCGCGACCTACGCCCGCCGCCAACAGCTGTCGAGCTTAGGGTGCAGAGTTGTGGAGGAGTCCGCGGCGAGTGAGTGGGGATGAAGTGGGCGAGGGTTTTCTTTTCCTTTTGCATGTGTGAGTGAACACACACGGTTCGCAGAGGCGACGGAGATGAATCGTGTGCAATAGTAAATCACCGAGATTGAATGGGATCCAAATTTCCTTTGCCCTTCATCCATGATTTTTTTTTCTACGATGAACATAAACCCTGCTAATCACCGTGTTCAAATTTGACACTTTTCCGCGTTCATTTAAAATATTTAGGGGATTATGTGCATTTGGTAGGCATTAGTGCACATAATTCAAATTCAAACAATTGGTGCATGAAAGGGTGCACAAGAACGGTCTGGAAAAACCATACTCGTGGTATTTAGTAATTTCTCAAGCCTTTTACAAGGAATGGCCAGAGATTTCAATGGAATGCGTGGCAATAGTCAACCATAAACGCGTCATTTACTGGGTTATCAACTATAGAACAATGAAATATGTGCTTGAAAAACATGACGGCTGGCATGGTACCATGGTATGGCCTCACCATGCCCTAGTTAAAAGCTGAGAAGGTTTGATTCATGTCATCATGCACGCCCTTCATAAATCGAACCATCACCGAGGAAGTTCAGTGCTTTCGAGAGGGAAATCACCAAGATTGAAGGGGAATCCAAATTTCCGTCCTAGTTTGTCATTCAGTATTTTTCCAACGATCAACATACCGCCTCAAATGAAACGTGTTCAAATTTGACATTTTCCGAACTCATTTACCATATTTAGGGGATTGTGTGCATTTTCTAGGCATTAATTATGCACATAATTCAAATTCGAATAATCGGTGCATGAAAAGGTGCACATGAACGGTCTGGAAAACCATGCTCGTGCTATACAAAAAATGAAACACATGGTTGGAAAACATGACGCCTGGTGTGGTGCCATGGTATGGCCTCACCATGCCCTGGTAAGAATTCGAGAATGTTTTCCTTATGTCGGGATGCGCGCCTTTCATAAAACGAACCATCATCCGAGGAAGTTTCATGGTTTCGAGGGGGAAATCACCAAGACTGAAGGGGGATCCAAATTTCCTTTGTCCTTTGTCCACGAGTTTTTTTTCTATCATGAGCATACAACCTGCAAATCACCGTGTTCAAATTTCGCACTTTTTTCCGAGTTCATTTGCCATATTTAGGGGATTATGTGCATTTCCTAGGCATTACTGCGCATAATTCAAGTTCAAGCAATCGATGCATGAAAGGGTCCACAAGAACGGCCTAGAAAACCATGCTCGTGCCATTCAGTAAATTCTCATGCCTTTTACAAGGAATGGACAGACATTTCGATGAAATGTGTGGCAATAGTCAACCACAAATGTCTGTTTGTTGGGCTTTCAACTATAGAAAAAAATGAAATAAATGCTTATAAAACATGACGCCTGGCATGGTGCCATGGTATGACCTCACCATGCCCTGGTAAAAATTTGAGAAGGTTTGGCTTATGTCGTCGTGCACGCCCTTCATAAATCGAACCATCACCGAGGAAGTTCCATGCTTTCGAGAGGGAAAATCCCCAAGATTGAAGGGGAATCCTAATTTCCGTCCTAGTTTGTCATTTAGTTTTTTTCCAACGATCAACATACCGCCTCAAATGCAACGTGTTCAAATTTGACATTTTCCCGGGCTCATTTACCATAGTTGGGGGATTATGTGCATTTTCTAGGCATTAATGGACATAATTCAAATTCGAACAATCGGTGCATGAAAAGGTGCACAAGAACGGTCTGGAAAACCATGCTCGTGTTATTTAGCACATTCTCATGCCTTTTACAAGGAATGGGCAGATACTTCAAGGAAATGTGTGGCAATAGTCAACCATAAATGCGTTGTTTACTCGATTAACAACTATACAAAAAATGAAACACATGGTTGGAAAACATGACGCCTGGCGTGGTGCCATGGTATGGCCTCCCCATGCCCTGGTAAAAATTGGAGAATGTTTTCCTTATGTCGTGATGCGCGCCTTTCATAAATCGAACCATCACCGAGGAAGTTTCATGGTTTCGAGGGGGAAATCACCAAGATTGAAGGGGGGTCCGAATTTCCTTTGTCCTTTGTCCACAAGTTTTTTTTCTATGATGAGCATACAACCTGCAAATCACCGTGTTCAAATTTGGCACTTTTCCAGGTTCATTTGCCATATTTAGGGGATTATGTGCATTTCCTAGGCATTAATGCGCATAATTCAAGTTCAAACAATCGATGCATGAAAGGGTCCATAAGAACGGCCTAGAAAACCATGCTCGTGCCATTTAGTAAATTCTCATGCCTTTTACAAGGAATGGACAGATATTTCGATGAATGTGTGGCAATAGTCAACCACAAATGTCTGTTTGTTGGGTTTTCAACTATAGAAAAAATGAAATAAATGCTTAAAAACATGACGCTTGGCATGGTGCCATGGTATGACCTCACCATGCCTTGGTAAAAATTTGAGAAGGTTTGGCTTATGTTGTCATGCACGCCCTTCATAAATCGAACCATCACCGAGGAAGTTCCATGCTTTCGAAAGGGAAATCCTCAAGCTTGAAGGGGAATCCAAATTTTCTTCGTTCTTTGCCCTGGAGTTTTTTTCTACGATGAACATACACCCTGCAAATCACCGTGTTCAAATTTGGCACTTTTTCGGGCGCATTTACCATATTTAGGGGATTATGTGCATTTTCTAGGCATTTAGCGCATATAAATCCAATCCAGCTACAGTGCACGGGTGTGATGTGAGGGACGTGGATTGCCGTTCGATCGCGGGGAATCCAACGATCGCGGCGCATCCAACGGTGCACACGCGTGATCTGCGTGGCTAGGGTTCCAGCCAATCATAACGCAACACACAATAGGCTAAGCGCACATTGTTTCCGGAAGCGGCGGAGATGAACCTTGTGCGATAATGAACGAGCAAAATTGTAAGGGAAGCCAAATTTCTGTTGTCGTTTGTGGTTGAGCTCTTGAATACCACCACGCTGTACGGCTGCCCGGCCCCTCCGTCCCAGAGCTCTCTCCAGGCGTCGTCCATGGCACCGCGGCGCACAGTAACTGGTAAGGAAGCGATGGCATCCCGCCGTGCCGCGTTCCTCGCCGCCCGCGACCACACACATGGTAAGGAAGCGATTGCATCTCGCCATGCCGAGTTCATCACCGGCGGCGGCCAGACAGTTACATGGGCGGACTTTGAGGCTGCCATGGCCGAATGGGTGGAGGATCTAGAGGTGGCCAAAGCCGCACAGAAGGAGCGGAAAAGGCAGAAAGCAATCAAGAAAAGAGAGTCCCGCCGGCGCAAGAAAAAAGAGGCCGCACGCCATGGTGAGCAGAGCTTGGCGGAGATCAAAGCACGGTGGGCTGCCGCCTACAAGGCCGGGAAGGAGAACGCCGGCGCCTGGCCAGCATGCCCTGATGGCAGCATGTGAGAAGTAGTTTAAGTTTGTAGTATTAGAGCAAATTACCAATAGTAATTTAAGTTTGTAGTATTAACGTACAATGTCGGTAAGAGCATCCTTTGAGGGCTTTGAGCGTTGATTAGCATGTGTGCCCGTGTGCGTTTTTCTTTTGCGTTAATCATTAGAAGATCACAAAACACACGGTTTCTATGTCGTACCCGTCTGCGGTTTTTGCGTTAATGACCCATAAGTCAGTTACCTATGCGATATTTCCTAATAAACCAGGCGTACCATTGACCGAAAAAATCAAGTGCACGTGTACATTTTTTTGGAGATGGGATCTGCCAACTTTCTTTTTTCTCGCACACGAGTTTTTTACGCGCTTCGTCTGTGTTGTGTGTTTGCCCCGCCCAAGTTTCAAATTTTGCACCGAAATTTTCATTAGGCGCGCGATTTCAGAATTTATTCCTCCAACCACATCCCCTTCCCCTCAGTATCCCCCTCCCTCGCGCCTCCCCCTACCGGCATCTCAAACCGCCGCCGCCGCAACCACAGCTTCAACCACATCTACGTTCTACTCTGATCCAATCAGGTAACTCACCGATCTCTATCACGTCCCCGACCTGATTGCTTAAATGGCGCCTGCAAAACATCCTCATGCCTCCAAATCCCCCCCCCCCGGCAGGAGCTGATGGCAGTCCATGGCGCGATGGCCGTTGTGCGTGTTGATCCAGATGAACACCTCGCCTCCGCCGCCGCCGCCGACATGGTGCAGGCTCTGTCCCAGATGAAGCCCCCCAGCGACTACCCCCTAGGACTTAACAGGTAAGATCTGACCAGCTAAATCTTATCAATACCACTTGCAACGGCTATGATTTGTACGGTTGATGTATTAATCATGTTCGTGCCTTGTTTATTTCAGTACTACACACTGTGTGATGTTCAAATATTACCGTGTCCAGCTCAATTTCACCAATACCAGCAACAAACTTACAATACATGACTTAGGATATCACTAGAGAACCTACCCATTTGCTATTTTTAGTGGATGATAACCCTGTTGCACTTAACATGCATGTCCATGTACTTAAACAGGGTCATAACAGCAGATGCTTTTGTTTGCCGTCGAGGTGAACTGCATCCCATGTCTTACAGTATTTCACATAATTTGTGCAATTGCAGTTTAACTTCTACCCATTTACTAGTTGCCTATAGGAACACATGTCAGTGGCACTGATCCATGCTTCGACCCGGAGGAACAGCTCGCCTCCGCCGTCGCTGACTTTGGGCGAGCTCTGGCCAAGATGAAGTGCCCCAGCAACTACCTCTCAGGACTTACCAAGTATGTACTCACCAGTTCAATCTTACCAATACCAGTTGCAATTAATGGCTATGTTCTGTACGGTCGATGTATTAAGCATGTTCTATTAAACATGCCTAACACATTTTTGCTACTTTCCCTACCTTTTTATAGACATCCGGGCCATTCTCTGCTCTAGCAGCACCTGCCTTGTGATGTTTAACTATGACAATTGCATTTTTATCAGTATTGGTTTCAATGTCTATTAAGCATGTTGCAATTAACAGTTAAATCCATTTTTAAGCAGTTGCATTTCAATGGCTACAAACTAACAAAACATGACTTAGGATGTTGTTAAGCCTGTTGCAATTAACAGTTGTATCCATTTTTTAATTTGTCCATTTGCTACCATGCTACTCTCCATAATGAAGATATACTAGAGATGCTGCCCCATTTGCTTTTTTTGGTGGATGCTAACCCTGTTGTACTTAACATGCTTGTCCATGCACTTACGCAGGGTCATAACGGCTGATGCTGTTGTTTGCCGTCAAGGTTAGATGCATCCCATGTCTTACAGTATTTCACATCATTTGTGCAATTGCAGTTTAACTTCTACCATTTAGTGGTTGCCTATAGGTACACATGTCAGTGGCACTGATCCACGCTTCGACCCGGAGGAACAACTCGCCTCTGCTGTCGCTGACTTTGGGCGGGCTCTGGCTAAGATGAAGTGCCCCAGCAACTACCTCTCAGGACTTACCAAGTATGTACCCACCAGTTCAATCTTACCAATACCAGTTGCAATTAATGGCTATGTTTTGTATTGTCGATGTATTAATCATGTTGTAGTAAACATGCCTAACATGTTGAGCTATTTCCCCTACCTTTTTATAGACAACTAGGCCATTATCTGCTCTGGCAGCACCTGTCCTGTGATGTTTAACTCTGCCAATTGCATTTTTATCAGTACCAGTTTCAATGGCCATTAAGCTTGTTGCAATTAACAGTTGTATCCATTTTAAAGAGTTGTATTTCAATGGCTGCAAACTTAGAAAACATGAATTAGGATGTTGTTAAGCCTGTTGCAATTAACAGTTGTATCCATTTTTTAATCCGTCCCTTTGCTACTGTGCTACTCTTTCGAAATGAAGATATCACTACAGATGCTGCCGTTTTATTACCATTTTCTATTTTTGGTGGATGTTAACCCTGTTGTAGTTAACATTGGCTTTCCATGTACTTACACAGGGCTACAATCGGCAATGCTGTTGTTTGCCGTCGAGGTTAGCTGCATCCCATGTCTTATACACCATCTATTCCTAAATATAAGTATTTTTAGAGATTCCAATATAGACTACATAAGGAGCAAAATGAGTGAATCTAGATTCTAATCTAAACTATATCTATAATTCTATATACATCTGTATGTAGTTCATATTGAAATCTCAAAAAAAATACTTGTACTGAAGAACATAGGTAGTTGTATTTTACATCATTTGTACAATCTCAGTTTAGCTTCTAACATTTACTGCTTGCTTGTAGGTACATATATGAGGGGCACTGATCCACGCTTCGATCCCTTTTGCATATGGGGCAATGAGATATTCATGAACAAGCGTCAAGTGAGGAAACTAAGAAAGATTGTTAGGCGAAAGAAACGGGTGATTGGAATTAAGCTCTTTATTTACACTTTGTCGAAGACAACAGTGAACTTTAGGATGGTAAGTAATGTGTTGCCTTTT
Source organism: Triticum aestivum (assembly GCF_018294505.1). Classification (NCBI taxonomy): domain Eukaryota; kingdom Viridiplantae; phylum Streptophyta; class Magnoliopsida; order Poales; family Poaceae; genus Triticum; species Triticum aestivum. The sequence goes on along the minus strand of NC_057802.1, from coordinate 214,682,580 downwards.
CCCCCTGCCCACAACAAGTTACTCTATTAGACCTTAGTATCTGATATTTTTCTCTTTTCAGTGGTTTCCAAAGCTATTTACTGATGATTACCTTGCAAACTACATGACCGCAGTGGAGGCAACTAAGGTTAAAGTATATAATTCATGCTACCATGATAATGCTCTAGAAGTCTTCCTGAAGCTGGTGCAGGATGGGCGGGCGATCGTCACAAGGGGTTGGACAGAAGTGGTTCGTGCCTATGGCATGCAGGAAGGCACATTATGGGCATTCCACTTCTTCAACACCGTCGGCAGTCAAAATTATTTACACTTGTCTCTTCACCTTTACCGCCTTTAAATAATGCGGTTAATCATAGCTAATTGTTGCCTAATCCTGTAATTACTGAACATATTGTACTGGCAATTTTATTTATGGATTCGTTGTTGAACCATTGTGCTGAGAATTTGAATTGCACGTTTCGTATTTCAAAATTTCCAATTAGAAAATAAATTACAGGCAAAAATAAAAATATAACAAATGATCATGGACCATTGCAAACGGTTCTAGCAGTAAAAGCGCTTGCGATAGATAGCCCAATGTCACACAGTTTTCTACATCAAATCGTGTGTGATGTAGTTAATGAAAGCAAACAATTAACCAAGGTAGAGCGTGTATGATAGTTACACCTTTCACACACGAGCGTATACATAAAACCGTGTGGTGTGTACATCCGAACGAAAACGTTTTCCCTGGATTGACTGTGTGGGATGTACATAAGAACGGAAACGTATTCCTTGGATTGACTGTGTGTGATATACATACGAACGGAAATGTTTTTCTGGGATTCACTATGTGGGATGTACATACCTATGGAAATAATTTTCTCGGATTACCGTGTGGGATGTACATACCTATGGAAATGATTGGGTTTCGATGCCTCGCCCGATCGCACACGGCCCCAGCCTGGGTCCCAAGAGGGCCTATCCTCGATGATTTCTGGGTCGTGTGGGAAGGACACCCTATCGCACACACTCACTTGGCGATGGTTTCAAATGCCGTTGTGGAAAGGGGTAAAAAACCATTTGTTTAGGACCGACGCGCACCAGTGTCTTCTTGAGGTAGGTGGCTCTTGCGCTAGCATCGATGTTTGCTCATTCTTGTAGCAGTAGAGGAAGGATGTCCAACGGCGAAGCCGTAGACAACCTCGAAGGGGGACTTGCTGGTAGTAGAGTGTCTTGCACGGTTGTAGGCGTACTCGGCAATGGGTAAGCACTCCTCCCGCTCCTTGATGTTCTTCTTGATCAACACGCGTAGGAGAGTGGTGAGCGTTCGGTTGGTGACTTTCGTTCGGCCATCGGTTTGAGGGTGATATGCCGTTGAGAAGAGTAGCTTGATTCCGAGCTTGGCACGTAACGTCTTCCAAAAGTTGCGTAAGAACTTGACGTCTCGGTCCGACACAATTGTCTTTCGCACTCCGTGTAACCTCAAGATTTCCCTACAAAGAAGATTTGCAACATGTGAAGCATCGTGTATCTTATTGCATGGGATAAAATTAGCCATTTTAGAGAATCGGTCCACAACAACAAATACGGAATCCTTGCCATTTTGAGTCTTAGGTAATCCAAGCACAAAATCCATGCTAATATCTTCCCATGGTTGATGTGGAATAGGAAGTGGCATATGTAAACCATGGGATTGAGATTGTGACTTAGCTTTGCGGCATGTAGAGCACCAGTTGGTGAAGCGTGAGACATCACGGAACATCTTGGGCTAAAAGTAGTTCTTGGAGTGCGTGGCAAAACTCTTGTTGCGTCCGAAATGTCCCATGAGTCCTCCTCCATGAGCCTCTTGCAAAAGTAACAAACGAAGAGAAGACTCGGGGATGCATAGTTTGTTAGCTCTCATTAGATAACCATCTTTGATATAATATCGTACCCAAGAAGTATGCATCAAACACTTAGCATAAGGAATAGCAAAAGTCACATCATGCTCATACAAGTCTTTGATATGGTCAAATCCAACAACATGCAATTCAAGTTGAGTAACTAACATGCATTTGTGGGAAAGAGCATCCGCCACAACATTCTCTTTGCCCTTAATGTACTTAATCACATAGGGGAAAGATTCAATAAATTCACTCCATTTTGCATGCCATTTATTCAACTTGGTTTGGCCTTTTAGGTACTTAAGTGTCTCATGATCGGTATGTATGACAAACTCATGTGGGCGAAGATAATGCTCCCAAACATGCAACACACGCACTAAAGCATACAGTTCTTTGTCATAGATGGGATAGTTAAGTTGGGCACCAGAAAGTTTTTCACTTAAGTATGCAATGACTCGCTTTTCTTGCATCAAAACTCCACCAGTTCCGTTGCCACTAGCATCACAATGAACCTCAAAAGTTTTGTCAAAGTTAGGGAAAGCAAGGATCGGAGCATGAGTAAGCAAGAATTTGAGCTCATCAAATGTGGTAGATTGCGAAGGTCCCCAAACAAAAGGAGCATTTTTCTTACTCAAGGCATGCAATGGTGCGGCAATAGTGCTAAAATCTTTCACAAAGTGACGATAAAAACCCGCAAGACCAAAGGAAACTATGCACTTGTTGCTAGTTAGTTGGTTGTGGCCAAGTTTTAATTGCCTCAATTTTGGACTCGTCAACATGAACACCCTTTGAAGAAACAACAAAACCCAAGAGAACAAGTTTGTCAACACCAAAAGTGCATTTTCCCATGTTGGCATAAAGACGTTCCTTGCGAAGAGTTTGCAATACAATCCTAACATGATTTACGTGATCTTTGATGGATTTGCTAAATACAAATATGTCGTCAAAGTAGACCACAACAAACACTCCAATGTATGGACGAAGCACGAAATGCATAAGATGCATGAAAGTACCGGGAGCTTCCGATAAACCTATAGGCATAACTAACCACTCGTACAAGCCAAATTTAGTTTTAAAAGCGGTTTTCCATTCATCACCTTCTTGAATGCGTATTTGGTAATAGCCACTTTTAAGATCAATTTTTGAGAAAATGGTGGCACCGCTAAGCTCATTTAGCATATCATCAAGGCGAGGAATGGGGTGCCTATAATGAATGGTGATAGAATTGATGGGTCTACAATCGGAGCACATGCAAAAACTACCGTATTTCTTAGGCACAAGGATAACCGGAACGGCACAAGGACTTAAGCTTTCACGTACATGACCGTTGTCGATGAGTTGTTGTACTTGCCATTGGATCTCCTTAGTTTCTTCGGGGTTGACACGGTATGGAGCCTTATTAGGAAGAGGTGCGCCAGGGATGAGGTTGACCCGATGTTCAATGCCACGTAGAGGAGGAAGACCGGGAGGTAGCTCATCGGCAAAGACATCCGCGAATTCCTACAAGAAGTTAGAGAACACTAGAGGAAGAGGATTAGGAGTGTTAGTTTTTGCCACCTCATCTTTGCATAGTAGGATATAGTGGGTGACACTCGATGGGTTCTCACACACTTCTCTCATCTCTCTTTTTGTGGCTAGGAGGACTAAGTTTTTCTCTCTTGGCGAAGAGTCACTCAATTTGGGCTTGTGGTGGTTCACTCTCTCACTAGTATCTCCATGATGTGTGTATGCTTGCTTGTCGACGATCACTTGGCTTGGTGACATTGGTCAAAGTATGTACTCCTTGCCCTTCATCTTGAAGCTATAGTGGTTAGTTCTTCCATTGTGGATGATGCCGCAGTCGAATTGCCAAGGTCTTCCCAAGAGAAGATGGCACACGGACATAGGAACCACGTCGCACTCCAAGGTCTCCTCGTAGGCGCCCATCTTGAAGGAAACTTGCACTGTATGCTCCACTTGAATAGTGCTGGAGTCGCTCAACCATTGCACCTTGTAGGGACGAGGATGCTTCTTCTTGGCCAATTGTAGCTTGGAACATAGCTCTTCACTTGCCAATTTGTGGCAACTTCCTCCGTCGATGATGACTTTCACAGAGCGCACGTTGATGCTGGCCTTGGTGTGGAAGATATGGCACCATTTGTCTTCTTCTTGGTGGTGTTGGAGCGTCAAGACCTTGGAGACCACGAGAGATGGACTTGAATCGTTGTCACAAAAGACTTTATCATCTTCATCTTCATTCACGCGCCGGTGCATGGCCACGTGCTCAAGGGCTTCCATTTCTTCTTCGCTCATGGAGTCGTATGTGCCATCATCATTGAAGATCATAGTTCGCTTGTTGGTGCATTCGAAGGACTTGTTTCCTCGGCCACCACATGTGAAGCTGAAAGCACAAGTGCTCCCTGGGTGATTTTGGTAATTAATGACAACATATCTCTTGTTGGACTAATATTTTCATCTAGTATATTTCAGATGAGTTCAACATTGGAGTGGCAGGACAAGAGGATGTGGAACCCCTTCAAGATGCTAAGGATAAACATTGGCAAAAGCTCAAGACTATACATTTTCATTTTAGTGATCCAAGATCATATTCAGTCCATAGGAAAGCAAATACTATTAAAAGGGGATGAGGTGTTGCTTAATGGCTTGCTTGCTCAAAGTGCTTAGTGATATGCTCCAAATCCCTCAACCACTTTCTCATTTCCACATATGTCCCAAACCAAAAGTCAAACTCGGCCCCACCAATTTGATCTATCCGGCGCCACCGAGTTCACTTGACATAGCCACTGCTAGAAACCCTAATCAGTACGGTCTCACCGATGGGATCTTGGTCTCACCGAGATGGGCATGCAAACTCTCTGTTGCCTGTTGCAATCATTACAGTCCCACCGACATATGCAGTCGGTCCCACCGAGTTTGCTTGACCAACTCTCTATTTTGCTCATTACCAAAATTGGTCTCACCGAGTTTGTGTAATCGGTCAAACCGAGTTGAGGTTTTACCCTAACCCTAGCACATCGGTCCCACCGAGTTGATCATGTCGGTCCCACCAAAAAGCCTAACGTTCACACTTTGAACTGAATCGGTCTGGCCGAGTTTCACTATTTGGTCCCACCGAGTTTGGTAAATTGTGTGTAACGGCTAGATTTTGTGTGGAGGCTATATATACCCCTCCACCCATCCTCCATTCGTGGAGAGAGCCATCAGAACGTGCCTACACTTCCAGCATTCATTTTCTAAGAGAGAACCACCTACTCATGTGTTGAGACCAAGTCATTCCAATCCAACCACAAGAATCCTTATCTCTAGCCTTCCCCAAGTTGCTTTCCACTAAAATCATCTTTCCACCAAATCCAAATCTGTGTGAGAGAGTTGAGTGTCGGGGAGACTATCATTTGAAGCACAATAGCAAGGAGTTCATCATCAACACACCATCTATTACCTTTTGGAGAGTGGTGTCTCCTAGATTGGTTAGGTGTCACTTGGGAGCCTCCGTCAAGTTTGTGGAGTTGAACCAAGGAGTTTGTATGGGGAAGGAGATCGCCTACTTCGTGAAGATCTACCCTAGTGAGCAATTCCTTCATGCGCGATGGCCATGTTGGGATAGACAAGGTTGCTTCTTCGTGGACCCTTCGTGGGTGGAGCCCTCCGTGGACTCGCGCAACTGTTACCCTTCGTGGGTTGAAGTCTCCACCAACGTGGATGTACGATAGCACCACCTATCGGAACCACGCCAAAAATCTCTATATCTCCAATTGCGTTTGCACACTCCAATCCCATCCCTTTACTTTCTTGCAACTTTCATGCTTTACTTTCCGCTGCTCATATACTCTTGCCATGCTTTCTTGAAATGTATTGTGAATGTTTAAACTTGTGCTAAAACTCCACCTTAACTTGAAGAACTTAAAAACTGCTACTTTTCTTTGTTGAGGGTCTAATCACCCCCCCCTCTAGACACCTCTTCTCTATCCTTTCAATTTGTATCAGAGCATTGGTCTCCATTGCTTTGGTTTAATCACCATTAGAGGAAGATGGATGAGTCTACGTTGGGGAGTCTTAGACGTAGAGTGCCTATACTTGATGGAGAGTTCTTTCATGAGTGGAAAAATGAAATGCTTGAGATTTTCAATGTATATCATTCGAACAAGTACATTACTAGCCCTTGTGTGCCTCTTGTTGATCCTTTGCATCCTACTCCCGATGAGTCTCTTGACATAATCCATAATCTTAGAACTGTCAATCTTATCACTAGAGATTTACCTAGAAATTTGATTGTTTGCTTGCCTACTCTTGATTGTGCTTACACCATATGGATATTTCTTGGGGAACGATTTCCAAACTATTCCTTGCTAAATCTAGATGTGTTTCTTCATAAGTCTATTGCCTTAAGTAAGATGAATTCCAATGATCCTAAGTTTGTTGATTGTTTGTTTGAGCTTCGTGACCTTATGCGTGCCAATGGAGATGTTGGAATCATTAGTCATATCATCTCTGGAGTCATTAGAATTCATAAAGATGAACAGTGTGATGATCATTTATATAATGAATCACTCTCTCTAGGAAATGATCAATCACAAGACGATGTTGAACATGGATACTATGATGAGGATGATGATAGTGACTTCGATCTCGATGAGTCTGTGAGACACTTTGGACTTATGGCTAATCTTCGCAGCTACATAGCTGGAGGAAAGGAATGGGTTCTTGATAGTGTATGTACCGATCACATGACCGGAGACAAGGATATGTTTCATGAGCTTGCTGAAAATGACGGCCCTCGAAAGTATGTCACTTTTGGTGATAACTCAAAGGGTAAGGTGGTTGGCCTTGGTAAGGTGGCCATCTCACATGATAGCTCCATACAAAATATTATGCTCGTTGAATCTCTTGGCTACAATTTACTTTCCGTATCTAGACTAGTTGATTTTGGCTTCAATGTCCTATTTACTAAAGTAGATTGCCAAGTGTTTCGAAGAGATAATCACAATATGGTCTTTACCGGTATACATAGAGGTGATCTATACATTGTTAACTTCACTAAAATGGTTCAACCTAGAACTTGGTTAATTGCTAAATCTTCTAAAGGTTGGTTGTGGCATAGAAGGTTAGGTCATGTGCGCATGCGAAATATTGATAAGCTTATTAAAGGTGATCATATCTTTGGAGTGAAAGATGTTATATTTGACAAGGATAGATTGTGCAGTGCTTGTCAAGCAGGAAAACAAGTTGGAGGAAGCCACCCCGTGAAGAACATCATGACCACGAGAAGACCGCTCGAGCTACTTCATATGGATCTCTTTGGTCCAAATGCCTATAAAATTCTTGGTGGAAAATCGTTTGGTTTAGTCATAGTCGATGATTTTTCAAGATTTACGTGGGTGTTCTTTCTTGATGATAAATCGCAGGTCCAAAAGATCTTCAAGAACTTCGCTAGGAAGGCCCAAAATCAATTTGAAGTGAAGATCAAGAAGGTTCGCAGTGACAACGGAACGGAGTTCAAGAACGCAAATGTGGATACCTTTCTTGACATAGAAGGGATTTCACATGAGTTATCGACTACGTACACGCCTCAACAAAATGGATTTGTTGAGAGGAAGAATCAGACTCTTATTGAGATGGCAAGAACGATGCTTGATGAAGACAAGACACCAAAACACTTTTGGGTGGAAGCAGTTGAGACTGCTTGTCATGCAACAAATCGTCTGTATCTTCACAAGCTACTCGACAAGACGGATACGAGCTTCTCACCGGTAACAAACCCCAAGTTGGATACTTTCGAGTATTCGGCTCAAAGTGTTATATTCTTGATAAGCATCATCTTTCTAAATTTGCTCCTAAATCTCATGAGGGTTTCCTACTCGGTTATGGCTCAAACTCTCACACATACCGTGTCTACAACAATTTCACCCGAAAGGTTGAAGAGATGGTAGATGTGAAGTTTGATGAATCTAATGGCTCGCAAGTAGAGAAATTGCCAATTAATGTAGGATAAAAAGACCCTTCGGAACCAATCCAAGACTTGTCTATTGATAAGATTCGTCCAACGAAGGTGAAGGAGAATACCTCGTCCGTCCAAGTGGAAGCTTCTACCTCACGACAAGGTGAACCAAGAGTTGACACGGAGGCATCCACAAGTGGGACACGCCAAGATGAAGAAAACAAGGAAGTACACCAAGATGAACCTCATCAACCTCCTTCTCCACCTCGACAAGAGAACAACAACATCAACAAAGAAGAAGAAGGCCAAGAGGAAGAACAAGATGATGAAGAAGATGTTCCACCCCTACCCAAACAAAAGCTCTCACGAGTTAGAGAAAGAGTTTCACGAGACCATCCCATCGAACAAATCTTCAATGATATCCAAATCGGGAGAATCACTATCTCTAAAACTCGTTTGGCTCATTTTTGTGACCATTATTCATTCATCTCTAGCATTGAACCTATGAAGGTTGAAGAAGCATTGGAAGATCCAGATTGGATAAATGCCATGCACCAAGAGCTACATAACTTTGAGAGGAACCAAGTGTGGACATTGGTTGAGAAGCCCGACAACAACCACAACATCGTTGGTACCAAATGGGTGTTCCGCAACAAGCAAGACGAAGATGGACAAGTCGTTCGCAACAAAGAACGTCTCGTCGCTCAAGGCTACACTCAAGTCGAAGGTATGGACTATGGTGAGACATATGCCCCCATTGCTAGACATGAGTCCATACGCATCTTACTTTCTTATGCAAATCATCATCATATCACCTTGTACCAAATGGACATTAAAAGTGCATTTCTAAATGGTGAAATTGAGGAAGAAGTTTATGTTAAACAACCTCCCGGCTTTGTTAATCCTAAGAAACCCGACCATGTTTACAAACTTCACAAAGCTCTTTATGGTCTTAAACAAGCTCCTAGAGCGTGATATAAATGCTTGACCAAGTTCCTTATTGAAAAAGGCTTTGAGATTGGAAAGATAGATTCTACTCTTTTTACTAAATGGGTTAATGGAGAATTATTTGTGTGCCAAATTTGTGTTGATGATATCATATTTGGTTTGACTAACCCTCATTTTAGTGAAAAGTTTGGAAAGCTAATGTCGAAGAAGTTTGAGATGTCTATGATGAGTGAACTCAAGTTATTTCTCGGTTTGCAAATCAAGCAAACTAAGGAGGGAACCTTTGTTTCTCAAACAAAGTATACCAAGGACTAACTCAAGAAGTTCAACATGCAAGAAAGCAAAGGTATGAAAACACCCATGCCAACTAGTGGACATCTTGACTTGACTAAGGATGGCAAATCGGTTGACCAAAAGGTTTACCGCTCTATGATTGGTTCATTTTTATATCTATGTGCATCCCGTCCTGATATTATGCTAAGTGTGTGCATGTGTGCACGATATCAAGCGGCCCCAACGAATTTCATCTTAAGGCTGTGAAAAGGATAGTGAGATACTTAGTTCATACACCAAATTTTGGCATTTGGTATCCTAAGAGATCTTCTTTTGATCTTGTTGGCTACTCCGATTCGTACTATGCCGGTGACAAGGTTGATAGAAAGTCCACTTCAGGTACTTGTCAATTTCTTGGTAGATCTCTTGTGTCTTGGTCCTCCAAGAAACAAAACTCGGTATCCTTATCCACCGCCGAAGCGGGATACATTGCCGCCGGTTCATGTCGTGCTCAATTACTTTGGATGACCCAAACTATTAAAGGTTATGGGATCTATGTGAAACATGTTCCATTGCTTTGTGACAATGAAAGTGCTATTGAGATTGCTCATAATCCCGTGCAACATTCTCGAACTAAGCATATTGAAGTTCGTCATCATTTCATTCGAGATCATGTTGCTAAAGGAGACATTGATCTTAAGCATTTTCATACCGATAAGCAATTGGCGGATATATTCACCAAACCGCTTGATGAGAAAGTATTTTGCCGTTTGAGAGGTGAATTGAACATCGTTGATGCTTCAAACTTGGAGTAGAAACTCCATTTGGATAGATGCAAGGCATGAGCGGACTAGTCCTTGATATTTCTCTTATGATGTTGATCATATGTCTTAGATATACTTGCACCCTTGCATGCTATCTAACCCTTGTAGGTACTTGGATGAATCTAAATCTATGAGATTGCAACTCACTCATATCTTGAGAAATCTCTACATCACCAAGTCTCTACAAATTTGGTGGTTGAAGACAAGGAAGCACGAATCCTTTCAACATATCCTTGGATAAATTCTATATATCAAATTTCATTTGGTATCAAATTTCATGCTTGTCATTTTGGATACACAAGTGCTCTTCCTTGCAAGACTAACCCATGTAGGAAGATGAACTCAAACTACAAGTGGTGCTCCCAACCATTGATGAGCTACATCAACCTTGAGCATCCCACACAAGTTCAACTACATGATCAAGATCAACACCACCACCCAAGGTATGTTGTTCCATCTTAGAGAAGCTTTACCCAAGTCATGGGTCAAAGCAGCTCAACGAGATGTGAATACATCAAAATGCTTCAACGAAAAATGGCAACCCCATTTTGAGCTTAAACGATGAGTATGACCTGCGATCAAGTGTTCTCACTTGACTCCTCAATCAATATACTCTAACATAGGTGACTTTGTGGCCGACCAATTCTAGATGAAGTTCTCTAGTGTTTCTCTGTGTTCTTGCATTTGCCTTTTGCATGTTTGTTTCCCTTTTAAAAAATCATCTAGATTTCTTTTCTTTTCTCTGTTGTTCTGCATTCCTTGCATCCAATTCATTGCAAATCTTTCAGTTAATTCCTTGCAAATCCTTGTGAGATCTCATTTGCCTAAGTGAGCTAAGATGACAATTGTTTTCTCTCTATGTTGAAATTGGCCTCACCGATTTGTTCTTCTCGGCTAAACCGAAACAACTCAGTGCCACGAAAGCAAACAACTCGGAGTAACCGAATTCAATGCTGAGAAAACACTTTGCCATTTGCATCCTGCATATTTGTTCCAACTCCACTCGATGATTCTTGTCCTCTACCAGCATCTTATATTACATGTTGCTTTGTAATGTGGCCCAAGGACCAAACCTACTTGACTCATGCTCCAGAAGGTCCCTTCTTGGAAATTGATGTCAAAGGGGGAGAGATAGCACATCAAAGCTTATCACATAAGAGAGAATGCACACCTTAAGCTTCTCTAGATGCCTATTATCCATAGAGGAGAGAAGTAACATGTCTTCAAGAGGGGAAAGACATGTTAGTATGCTTTATGTTTGATTATGATTGTTTTTGCTCTGATTTTCTTTTCCCTATCTTCTCGCATCATCCAATATAAGATTCAGGGGGAGAAAGACATCTAAGGAAGGGAAGGAAATCTTTGAATTCATTGCATATCTTTACTCTTTGGGGACATGTCTATATCCAAATAGAGTACCTAGTACTCACTCTCTACATGTCATGCCAATCTTGGTACTCTTGTGGTTTCCTGTTCTTGCATTGCTTAGTAGGTGTTCTTATGTTATCTAACCCTGTTTTCTCAAGTTCACCTTCTCCAAAGCCAGCTCAAGACCACAAGGTAAATATATGCATCACACTCATGTGCTTGATGATCTCTTGCTACTGTACATATTGTTTGCAAGAAGGAATCATGAACATGGAGGTACACTTCCTATATTCACATCATTTGCTCTGATGCATATAGCCAAGATACATGTAACTCATTGCTTGCTCTGACATGCTTATGCATTCACATGCTCTTATATTCCATATTCACTTGATTTCATACATGTAGGGGGAGCCTATGCATGTTACATGTCCTTCCAAAGCGTTAATTCCTATACTTCATATCTTTATCTAAAGCTTTGATGTATGTTGTCATCAATTACCAAAAAGGGGGAGATTGAAAGCACAAGTGCTCCCTGGGTGATTTTGGTAACTAATGACAACATATCTCTTGTTGGACAATATTTTCATCTAGTATATTTCATATGAGTTCAACATTGGAGTGGCAGGACAAGAGGATGTGGAACCCCTTCAAGATGCTAAGGCTAAACGTTGGTAAAAGCTCAAGACTCTACATTTTCATTTTAGTGATCCAAGATCATATTCAGTCCATATGAAAGCAAATACTATTAAAAGGGGATGAGGTGTTGCTTAATGGCTTGCTTGCTCAAAGTGCTTAGTTATATGCTCCAAAGCCCTCAACCACTTACTCATTTCCACATATGTCCCAAACCTAAAGTCAAACTCGGCCCCACCAATTTGATCTATCTCGCGCCACCGAGTTCACTTGACATAGCCACTGCCAAAAATCCTAATCAGTTCGGTCCCACCGATGGGATCTCGATCTCACCGATATGGGCTTGCAAACTCTCTATTGCCTATTGCAATCATTTCGGCCCCATCGAGATATGCAGTCGGTCCCACCGAGTTTGCTTGACCAACTCTCCGTTTTGCTCATTACCAAAATCGGTCTCACCGAGTTTGTGTAATCGGTCAAACCGAGTTGAGGTTTTACCCTAACCTTAGCACATCGGTCCCACCGAGTTGACATGTCGGTCCCACCGAAAAGCCAAACATTCACATTTTGAACTGGATCGATGTGACCGAGTTTCATTATTCGGTCCCATCGAGTTTGGTAAATTGTGTGTAACGGCTAGATTTTGTGTGGAGGCTATATATACCCCTCCACCCATCCTCCATTCATGGAGAGAGCCATCAGAACGTGCCTACACTTCCAGCATTCATTTTCTAAGAGAGAACCACCTACTCATGTGTTGAGACCAAGTCATTCCAATCCAACCACAAGAATCCTTATCTCTAGCCTTCCCCAAGTTGCTTTCCACTAAAATCATCTTTCCACCAAATCCAAATCTGTGTGAGAGAGTTGAGTGTTCGGGAGACTATCATTTGAAGCACAATAGCAAGGAGTTCATCATCAACACACCATCTATTACCTTTTGGAGAGTGGTGTCTCCTAGATTGGTTAGGTGTCACTTGGGAGCCTCCGTCAAGTTTGTGGAGTTGAACCCAGGAGTTTGTACGGGCAAGGAGATCGCCTACTTTGTGAAGATCTACCCTAGTGAGGCAAGTCCTTCGTGGGCGATGGCCATGTTGGGATAGAGAAGGTTGCTTCTTCGTGGACTCTTCATGGGTGGAGCACTCCGTGCACTCGCGCAACCATTACCCTTCATGGGTTGAAGTCTCCACCAACATGGATGTACGATAGCACCACCTATCGGAACGACGCCAAAAATCTCCGTGCCTCCAATTGCGTTTGCACACTCCAATCTCATCCCTTTACTTTCTTGCAACTTGCATGCTTTACTTTCCACTGCTCATATACTCTTGCCATGCTTGCTTGAAATGTATTGTGTATGTTTAAACTTGTGCTAAAACTCCACCTTACCTTGAAGAACTTAAAAACTGCTACTTTTCTTTGTTGAGGGTCTAATCACCCCCCTCTAGATACCTCCTCATGATCCTTTCAGAAACACTTGATAGAACTTGTCTTGACGGGGGTCATTTTGTGGCGCTGAAGATGAGGGAGTCTTGGATTCGTAGGTGCTTGCCGGAGGACGAGTCGAGGAAGGCGTAACTTGCTTGGAACTTGACTTGTCGCCAGTACTCGGTGATGCTCTGGTTGAGGTAGGATGTGCCGAGGTCGCGGGAACTAGAGTGTAGGAGCCATAGGTCTTAGACGAGTACTTGGCGTATTTGAAGTCATCTTGCACTTGTCGCTCGGCCTTGGTCACTTGATGAACTAGCTCGAGAAGGTTGGAGTATCGTTGGAAGTCAGCAATCCGCTTGATTGGGTGGTTGAGGCCATTCAAGAAGCGTGCCATAGTTTGCTTGTCATCTTCCTTGACATTGGCTCGTATCATGGCAATCTCCATTTCTTGGTAGTATTCTTCCACCATCTTCGTGCCTTGCTTGAGGAGTTGCAACTTCTTGAAAAGATCACGGGTGTAGTGTGTTGGCACGAAGCGAGCTCTCATGACATCCTTCATTTGCGTCCAAGTTGTGATTGGTGGTTCGCCTCTTGCTTGTCGTCGCTCGATCACTTGTTCCCACCAAATGAGCACATAGTATTGAAACTCGAGGGAGGCCATGGCGATCTTCTTTTCCTCGTCGTAGTTGTGAAGACGGAATATCTTGTCCACCTTCAATGCCCATGAGAGATATTCTTCGGGATCATTGCTTCCAGAGAACTTGGGCATGGTGAACTTGAGCTTGTTGTAGCGGAGTTCTTCATCGTAGTGGCGGTCTTGATGTTGCTCTTGATGAGGAGGAAGGTCCTAAAATGCTCGTTCCTCGTGATCTCGCTCTTGTCGTGGAGGAGGACGAGGCATATGAACTTGGTTTCTTCTTTCTTTTTGCTCTTGAAGTCGAGCGGCTTCTTCTTGTTGTGCTTGACGAAGTGCTTCTTCTTGTTCACGGACTTGGCGGTTGCACTCTTCGACGGCTCTAGTGGCCTCGTTGAGTGTGCATTGTGTTTCGAGTGCTTGAGCTTCACGTTCAAGTGCTTGTGCTTCATGGCGCTCTTGTGCTTGTCGGATTGCATCACCATCTTGAGGTGGTTAATGTTGCACTTGTGGAGGTACTTTCTCTTTCTCCATTGCTTCTTGCACTTGTTGTCGCGCCCTTTCACGTGCTCAGACTCGGTCTTGTAATCCATTTCCTTGGAATGGATTTTCTTGAGCTTGGCGATCTTGGGGGTCATCATGTCAAGGAAAGTGAGCTCGTGGAGGACTTGCATCATAAGAGGAGTAGTCCGAAGATTGCCGACTTGAGCGGCGGCTTGAGTGGCGTTGTCTTGACGAAGATGTCGAGGAAGACGGGCGTATCACGATCATGTTGCGAAATTCTTCCATTTGTGTGGTGAACTTGGCGTCGATGTAGTCATGGTTCCTTGCTTCCGATTGACGAAGGTCCATGACGAGTTGCTCAATAAGTTCACCCAAGGCTTCACTTTCTTGACGGAGAGCTCGTCGCGTGATGAAGAAGTGGCTCCTGGTGACATAGTCACGATCATCACCTTGCTCCTCGGAAAGTGAGTACGCCGAAAAACTTGGCCTATCCATCATAACCGAGTGGGGTGAGTAGGAAAATTAGAGAACAATACCAAAGTTACCTTTTGCGAGGATTGTGGAAGTATCAAGTGTCGCTGAATGTAATGCTACAGTAGGAGAATTGGTAACGGGTTTGTTTCTCAAACCTAGACAACTAAAGCTTATGGAGTAGCTCGGTTAGGGTGGTGGCACAAAAATTTTAAGCAAATGTTAGTCAAGATATCGAAAAGGTTGAGAAGGTTCACAAAATTGCAAGTAGAGAAAATAGATCAAACCCAAGAATATCACTAGGAATGCACACACGGACGATAGATGGGATCCGCACAACCAAGGAATGAGCTCCAAAATGTGAAACCACGGAAAATGCTCTTGTTGTACAGATGCTAGAGAGAAGCTAGCTCAATTGCTCAAATGTGCAAGATACGCTTGTGCACCAACCTATGAGGGAAACGTGCCATCTTCAATCCCAACTATGCTATGTATGCGGTGACCAAGAGATATGTCGAAGCAAAATGGCTCAATGTTATTGCTTACAAGCTCTTTGTTTCTCCTCTTTTGTTTAAAAGCTTTTCTTTCTTTTTTTCACTATGCTTGATGCTAGAGCCAAATATGATATGAGACAACTGTGTAAGATATGCACAGGAGATACTTATGGCACAAAGATGATAGCAAGATCACTACGGTGCACAATAGCATGGCCCGGCAATTCTCAACTCGCTAGTCTCGATGGGTAAGTGATGCAAAATAGCTCGGGTTATCAATGCAAAAGCAAGGAAATGAAAGAGGTGTCGTCAAGGTTACCGTCCTTTCTTACGGTTAGCGGTGTCAACGGTGAAGATCGTTGGCGAAGATGACTCCAAGGTGATGATGAATGGCGGTGATGTCGATGTCACACATTCCTAACTAGCCGAAACACCTTAGGAAACGGGAACCGCAACTCAAAATAGGTCAAATGCGGAAGGTGGGTGCTTTTATGATTAATATTTTTTATGGAGGCTAATGGTGGTGGTAATGATATATGTGGATGAGGGATGTCAAGAGCTTCCAAACAAGCTAAAGAACACGAAAAACGGACTTGGGGGTTGGAAGTTATGGCCAAAACAGGGGTGGAGTAGGGCTCATTCGGGGGGGTGCGGGCACCCGGGGGTGGGAGGTGCGGGTGCCCGGTGTGGTTCGGGCAAACAGCCCGGGGGTGCGGGTGCCAGGGGGTGTCGGATTTGGGCGAAGATTTTGGGGGGAAGGCCAAATTCTGTGGATTTCGGGGTGGGAAGGGTGGGGATTCATGGGTAGGGGCTTGATCCACTTGCCAAACAATAAATCCAGGGACCAGATCTCACAAGATCCAACAAATTGCAAGAAAAATTTTTGGGGCTATTTTTCTAGGGATTTTCGAATTAGGACGAAAAACAACAAAATCAAGCTAGCAAATGGGGGTAGGGACTCCAAGATGCGAATCAACCTTGCTCATGATACCAAGATGTTGTAGGGTGAAACCCTAGAGGGGATCTTTTCACCCTTGGAGGGGAGAAACAGGAAGAACACACAAGAACACAAGGAGAGAATCACTCAAACAAACCCAAATAACACATCCACTAGAGTAGCATACAAGAGAGATCCACAAGCATACATGAACAATTCAAGGAAAATAACACTAGGGTAAAAGTTCTTCCCACTAGGTGAGGTCTTAATATCCATAAGAGGAGGGCTTGGTCTCCAAAAGGAGCTTCTCCAAGAGGAGGTCTAGATCTCCAAGAGGAGGAAGATGAGCAAAGCTCTCTCTTTGTCTATGTAATTCTTTTCTAACCTCTCCAATGAGATTGGGAAGGAGTTTGTATAGTCTAGGGACAAAATATGAGGGAGAGAGGGGTACAAGGGTCAAAGACCCCAAAATGCACGCAGGCATACGAAGGGGTCAGGGCACCCGGGGTAAAGGGGCCCGGGCACCCGAAGGTGGTGCGGCTGTAGGTGGTCGGGCACCCGGAGCTGAAGGGCCGGCCACCCGGGCCGGTCAGGGGCACTGCGGCCTAGTGGTTGAGGTGGCCGGGCACCCAGGGGTGATGGCCCGGGCACCCGGGGTGGAGGCTGGAGGCATGGCCGGGCACCCGGGGTGCAGCCCAGGCGGCGGCTGGGCAAAGGGCCAGGCACCCAGGGCCTTTGGACCGGGCTGCCGGCATGGGCAGGGGCGTGGCCCAGGTGGTGGCCGGGCACCCAGGGCCGAGGAGGCCGGGCACTCGGGGTGTCCAGGGGAGTTGGCCCTCCCCGCGGCTGCTTGTCCAGGAACCCAGGGTCCTTCTGTCCAGGTACCCGGGGTGTCCAGGAGCTCCTTTCCTTCATACTTCTTGTTCCATTCTTCCGTCTCCTTGTCCATAGGTGCTTGGGTCTCCGTGCTAGCCTCTTCATGGTCATCAATTTGGTACCTAAGCACGCATAATACTTCCGTTTGAGATAGGACCCAACTCTCGTGTGAACTTGAATGGAGCTCGAAGAGGAAGGAGTTAACCTCGGTTTCGATGGTGCGTGCACGTGCCCTTGTCATTGGTCCTCTCGGTGCTAGTGGTGGTGATGGAGTGTCCATGTGGATGGACGAGGGATGATCCGCATCACAAGGAGACTCCAGAGGTGGAGAATGGGGCAGCCAACAAGCGGAGGCGGGGCGAGCAAGAACCGCAAGCGACTCCAGCAGGCCTAGACTTCATCAGCAGCCTCCCCGATGATATGTTGACAGTCATCATGTCCCTCCTCCCAATCAAATATGGGGCACGGACAACCTTCCTTTCCCGGCAGTTGCGCCCCCTATGGAACTCCACCCCTCTCGACCTCATCCACACCCACGAGCTCTGCCATGGCTATCGCAAAAGTTTGGATGCGTTCTTCAACATCCTTGGCAGTCACCCTGGCCCAACCAGAGGCCATAGAATGGGCAAGTTCCGTTCCAATGGCAAGGACCGAGCCAAGCTTGTCGACTGGTTCCGATCCCCCGCCCTAGATTAGCTCGAGGAGCTCACTTTTGGTGATGGGCATATGCGCTCGCTGCCAACGTCCGCGCTCCGCCTCGCACCCAAGCTACGCGTCGCCAAGTTTAGGAACTGCCATTCCCCCCCCCCCTTAATGACGCGTCCGCTCTTATTATACCATGACTGAAGCACCTCAAGCTCGTCATCGTCTACCTCCCAAATGGTGACATGGAGCGCCTGCTCTATGGCTGTACTGCACTAGAGTAACTTCATCTTCAGGCGATCAATGGGTTGAGTAGCTTCCACATCACCTCCATGACTCTCCGGACTATTTATGTGTGTTGCTGGTGCGGCAAGAAGACAACACAACATGTGTACCATAGTATGGTCATTGAGGACACACCTTCACTTGAGACATTACTTGTAGTTGATCAAGAAGGTCCAACAAGAATCAATGTCATTTCTGCGCCGAAATTGATAGTGGTGGGCTACTCGTCTGACAAATACTCCGAACTTGTTATTGGATCCACACCCGTTCAGGTACAACAGCTGCCTTCTACCTCTCCTTCTAGAAATTAACATTATTTCTAATTTTGAAGATGTATGTTCATTTTTCATCCAGAAAATGATTCCAACAAGCTTGACCCCAAAACTACGCAAAGTGAAGGTCTTGGCACTAGAATCTATCGGCCCCAACCTGGAGCAAGTTGTCAGTTTCCTGAGATGCTATCCGTGCCTGGAGAAGCTATATATCGAGGTGATGTTCCTTTCCTGTTCAATGTTAACGATAAGGGAGTTCAATTTGTGACACCTGTTTCCAAGTTTACAATGACAATGTACTACGATTCTGAAGGATTTTTTGGAGGATTTCAGTACATACATGTCCCCCCCCATATTGGTTGCTTGATCCATATGGTTACAATCCGTAAGCATTTCTCCTTTGGATTCATCTGTACTAGTTTTCTTAGGGAACTTTTCATCCACTCCAACCTCTTGTGAAGAAGGCTATATTTTTCTAGATTGTAATCAAATACCCATGTTAATCATGTCGGGTCGAAGATGGCATGTTAGTGCACTTTACAAATCCTGCAAACAAAATAGGCTTGTAGTAGTTTACAAAACTGCATGTAGGCACTAACACGATTTCTTCCTTTGCAGATAAGATTAGGCCCGGTGGTGTATAATGTGATACAATATAACAATCACGTCGCATTCCTAGATCTGCATCTCTCAGAAATTACTTTGAGCTCCTATCGAGGGACCTTACTGAAGATTATATTTGCCAGGTTCTTTGTTGTCATAGCAAGGGTGCTGAAGGTAATGAGGTTTGCCCTACATTTACTTCACAAAAATGAATGGTTTGTTGATCAGCGTCGGCGGCTGCGGCAGAATGGAATAGGCTCCGAAAATGCTAAATTTCATTTTTGAACTTCAGATGACAGAGTAATCGGAAGTCATCATGTCAACCCCATACATGACTTCTCAGTGGCTGACCCCTTTGCAAAAATTATGAGGTTTCGAAACCAGACTTAGAAGTGGTAATATTAGTTTGAACCTCTCTGATATCCATGTTCAGTGGATCAGCGCAAGCATTTGCAACTGACGAGCTGAATTTCATTTCTAATATCAGTTGGAACCTTGTAATCTTCGAATTTGAGCCATATAACTCTGGAATTTGAACCTTGTAATATTTCGAGCTTTTGTCGTACAGTCGCTGAAATGGCATCGTATGAGACTCGTATATTGGTAGCACTATTTTGATCTTAATATGCAATGCACTTAGATTTTATTAACCATTCTTGAATTTGTTTACCTTGTCGATCTCATAGCACACGATCTGTATAGCTAACTCGACTGCGATCTTCGACATTATTGCACACAGTTGGTTTCTTCAACCGTGTGCCCTGTAGAGCGCAGAATTAATTATCGCACTCGAGTGTCCATCGTCACCCTTCTGTGTAACTTTGACCTCATCACCCACGGGTAAACTTAAGACCAAGTCATTCCACACACTTTGTTTTTACAAAGCTTTTTGCCAATAAACGCCCATGATTTTTCCCTCTTCTAGCCGACGCGTGGACAAACTAGCCGGGCGGGAACACTACAAAAAATACACTTCCGTGATGATACATTTTTGTCATAGTAGGTCACGTTTTCTTTCATGCATGTACATCCATGATGATATTATGACAGAATCAAGACAGTCATACATGTGCTGTCGTAGAAGTGTTCCATGACATTACCAAAATTATCATCACAGAAGTGTTCACTTCAATGACGATAAATGCCGCGTCATGGAAGTGCTTTCGTCAAGGGAGACCGACACGTGGCATCCACCGTAACGGGTCGCTGTTAAGCTATCGGGGCCGGTTTTGGATCCAATAACCCGCTAACAGCCACGACCAATGACGATTTTCCACGTGAAAAATTCTCATTGGCCGACGGAACCACATGTCAGCTCCACGTTGGCACAGGTGTCACTCATCCAATGGGCGAGATGTGTGTCACACCCCGGATGTAACTTTCCATATTTGTAACTCCAACTCTTGCCGTTTTCGGCTATGTGTTATGATATTCCCTTCGTGGTCGGGTTTGTTTTCGTTTTGCATTTTGTTCTTGTCATGCATCTCATTTCATGTCATCATGTGCATCTCATTTGCATACGTGTTCGTCTCATGCATCCGAGCATTTTACCCGTTGTCATTTTGCAATCCGGCACTCCCACCTCCTCCGGCGCACCCCTCTTGTTTTCCTTTCGTGAGCGGGTGTTAAACATTCTCGGAATGGACCGAGGCTTGCCAAGTGGCCTTGGTATACCACCGGCAGACCACCTGTCAAGTTTCGTTCCATTTGGAGGTCGTTTGGTGCTCCAGCGGTTAACCGGGTAACCGCAAAGTCCTTTTGTGTGTTGCAGCAAAACCCCCCTCCAAACAGCCCAAAACCCCTCCAAGTCCCCTCCATGCTCTAGGTCGTTCGATCACGATCATGTGGGCGAAAACCGCACTCCATTTGGAGCCTCCTAGCTCCCTCTACCTATAAATATGTGTCTCTCCCGGTTTTCCCACGCAGATGAAACCCTAGCCCGCTCCCCTCGCGCCGCCGGACACGTCCGCCTCCGGCCGGACGAAAGCCGCCACCGCCCCGAGCCAACGGGCGCGTGACACATGGCGCCGGCCCGGCGAGCCCGCGCCAGGCGCCTCCGCCCTGCCCGCGCCCGTCTCTGCCTCCGCCGTGGGAGCCCGCGCCCGCCGCCTTGCTGTCCATCGCCGCCGTCCGCCGCCTTCCCCTGCTCCGGTCGCCGCCCCGCCGTTCCCCTCCTCGTCTGCCGGCCATCTCTCTCCTCTCCTCCGGTCGCCACTGCTTCGGCGAGCTCCGTCGTCCTAGCTCGAGCTCGCCAGTTCCCGATCCAAACAGTGGAGGTTGACTTTTTCCTTCCCGCTCGAATTTCTCCAAGTCTGGAAATATTTGCATAATATGCTCCTGTTCATCACATCATAACTCTCTGCATGTAGCTCCGTTTCGTGCGTGTGATATATCAAAATGTTCATCTCGAGATCCTCCTCATTTTGTTCCATTGTGCCATGTTCATTTGAGTCCATCTTGATGCCCAAATCTCTGGTGCAAGAGTGCTAATTGCTGTTACTTATCAGAACATGAGGATTTGTTATTTTTGTTGCATTTGATGTGTGCATATTATGGGCATAACCTCTACATGTGTTTTGATGTATGCCATGCCATCTATACAGATGTGTATGCCATGTATTTTTGTGATCTCTGTGGTGACTAGCACAAGCATGCAAACTAGGCTTCGTGATGTTTCTGATTTCAGAGACGGTAATTTTACAGTCTGTCTGCTGTTATTTTGTTTCTATGTATCCATGTGGCTACAGAGATATCCATGCTCCTTTTGGTGATATTCAGTAAGGATGTTTTGTAGATATAGTTGTGCTCTATCCAGCCATGCCCCTGTTTGCAATTATGGAGTGCCATAGCATGTATCAATCTTGCTCTACTTTTGCTATAAAATATTTCTGGCAAATTGTTTACGTGTTATTCAATTTGGCCAAGGTTATTGTAGTTGATCCATTCATGCTATGTATTTGCTCGTGCCATGGATAGCTTCATAAACATGCCATCTTGCGGTAGGTATACTTGTTTTGTCATGCATTGCCTTGTGTTGAGTGAATCAAGCTCACCAAGATGCCTTCATATTATTGTTTCTACCATGCTCTGCTTTCTGCCAAGTCCGAAACCTGTTAACAAAACTTGCTATGTTTACATGGTTGCAATCATATCTTCTGATCCTTTTTGGCTTATGGTCAGTAAGGGGCTTTTGTTCTATGCATTTAGTACATTCATGCTATGCCTTGGTTTTCTATGTTAGGTTCCCGTAGCATGTCGATTTTGTGCTCTGAACATTGCTACCTGATGCTGTTTATGCCATGTCCAGTAATTTCACCAAGTCTGTGAACCTGATATCTTTTCCACTTTTGCCATGCTTGTTTGAGCCTGTTATGTTGTGATCTAGCCGTAGCTCAGTGTTCATCTTTTGTGAAGCATCTCCTGTAGATTACTGCCATATGCTTTGTTGCTATGTTGGAGTGCTGTAGCATAGTTACTTGTTGCATTCTAAGTGCTATCATGCTGTTAATCGCCGATTCGTGTCCTTGTTTTGCTTGCCATTTGCAAACCGTGCATCCGTTTCCGGTGATCTTTATATCGATTTCAACCGAAATCATCTCATTTTTCCAGTGGCATGCTTGGTTCGCCAAGTCACTGCCTTGTTCATCATTTTTCTTCCGGAGCACGCATATGCATCGCATACCACATCTCGCATATCATACATGTTTTGCATCATGTTGCTTGTGCATTTCCCGTGATTGATTGTGTTTTCGTTGCTTGTGTTCTTGTTTTGGGTAGAGCCAGGAGACGAGTTCATGAACGAGGAACCTGTTGAGTACGCTTACGAGGATCAAGATTTCGACAACTCTGAGAACCTTCCAGGCAAGATGACCATACCCTCGAAATCACTTCTATCTTTGCTTTGCTATTTGTTCGTTCTATTGCCATGATGCGCTACCTACCACTTGCTATATCACGCCTCCCATATTTGCCATGTCAAGCCTCTAACCATCCCTTTTCTAGCAAACCGTTGTTTGGCTAAGTTACCGCTTTTGCTCAGCCCTTCTTATAGCGTTGCTAGTTGCAGGTGAAGTTGAAGTTGGTTCCATGTCGGAACATGGATATTTTGGATATCACACTATCTCTTATTTAATTAATGCATCTATATATTTGGTAAAGGGTGGAAGGCTCGGCCTTA
Organism: Triticum aestivum; assembly: GCF_018294505.1. Lineage (NCBI taxonomy): Eukaryota > Viridiplantae > Streptophyta > Magnoliopsida > Poales > Poaceae > Triticum > Triticum aestivum. The sequence goes on along the minus strand of NC_057802.1, from coordinate 214,659,405 downwards.
TGCCTGGTGTTTTGTTCCACTCTTGCCGCCCTAGTTTCCGTCATACCGGTATTATGTTCCTTGAGTTTGCGTTCCTTACGCGGTTGGGTGATTTATGGGACCCCCTTGACAGTTCGCCTTGAATAAAACTCCTCCAGCAAGGCCCAACCTTGGTTTTACCATTTGCCACCTAAGCCTTTTCCCTTGGGTTTTCGCGAGCCCGAGGGTCATCTTTATTTAACCCCCCGGGCCAGTGCTCCTTCGAGTGTTGGTCCGAACCGAGCAGCCTGCGGGGCCACCTCGGGGAAACTCGAGGCCTGGTTTTACTCGTAGCTTGACTTATCCGGTGTGCCCTAAGAACGAGATATGTGCAGCTCCTATCGGGATTTGTCGGCACATCGGGCGGCTTTGCTGCTCTTGTTTTACCATTGTCGAAACGTCTTGTAAACTGGGATTCCGAGACTGATCGGGTCTTTCCGGGAGAAGGTTTATCCTTCGTTGACCGTGAGAGCTTATAATGGGCTAAGTTGGGACACCCTTGCAGGGTATTATCTTTCGAAAGCCGTGCCCGCGGTTATGAGGCAGATGGGAATTTGTTAATGTCCGGTTGTAGAGAACTTGTCACTTGACCCAATTAAAATACATCAACCGTGTGTGTAGCCGTGATGGTCTCTTCTCGGCGGAGTCCGGGAAGTGAACACGGTTTGTGTTATGCGTGAACGTAAGTAGTTTCAGGATCACTTCTTGATCATTTCTAGCTTCGCGACCGTTGCGTTGCTTCTCTTCTCGCTCTCATTTGCATATGTTAGCCACCATATATGCTTAGTGCCTGCTGCAGCTCCACCTCATTACACCATCCTTTTCCTATAAGCTTAAATAGTTTTGATCTCGCGGGTGTGAGATTGCTGAGTCCTCGTGACTCATAGATTCTACCAAAAACAGTTGCAGGTGCCGACGATGCCAGTGCAGATGACGCAACCGAGCTCAAGTGGGAGTTCGACGAGGAACGTGGTCGTTACTATGTTTCTTTTCCTGATGATTAGTAGTGGAGCCCAGTTGGGACGATCGGGGATCTAGCATTTGGGGTTATCTTATTTTCATTTGGATTTGACTGTAGTCGGTCTATGTGTGGATTTTGGATTATGTATGAAATATTTATGTATTGTGTGAAGTGGCGATTGTAAGCCAACTCTCGTTATCCCATTCTTGTTCATTACATGGGATTGTGTGAAGATGACCCTTCTTGCGACAAAACCGCAATGCGGTTATGCCTCTAAGTCGTGCCTCGACACGTGGGAGATACAGCCGCATTGTGGGCGTTACAAGTTGGTAATCAGAGCCATCCTCGACTTAGGAGCCCCCTGCTTGATCGAATCGCTGGCGTTGTTGAGTCTAGAACAAAAATGTTTTGAGTCTTAGGATTATATATATCGGAGAGTAGGATTCTTTTTACACCTCAGTCCCTTCGTCGCTCTGGTGAGGCCTCCTGACGTAGAAGTTTTGAATCTTCTCTCCTCAAATTTCACTAAAAAATTTAGGATCACGCGGGTATCTTAGAATCGTTCCGATGGTTTTGTGACGAGAACATTGTTCTTGGTGCCTCCTGACATTTAGGGGTTGTGGCAGTGTCCCAGGGAGTTGATCTCTGAGGTGTTGTCGTCACAATTTTATCGTTGCAGTTCTGGAATACCTGAGTTTCGCTGACATCGAAATCTCTTTTATGCAGTTGTTGGTGAGATCACCTCGACGCCACCCAGTACTGGGGCGGGAGTGTAACGCCCACGATGCGGCTATATCTCCCACGTGTCGAGGCACGACTTAGAGGCATAACCGCATAGTGGTTTTGTCGCAAGAAGGGTCATCTTCACACAATCCCATGTAATGAACAAGAATGGGATAAAGAGTTGGCTTACAATCGCCACTTCACACAATACATGAATATAAATCATACATCATCCGAAATACAAACATATAGACCGACTACGGTCAAAATCCAGATGAAAATAAGATAACCCCAAATGCTAGATCCTGATCGTCCCAACTGGGCTCCACTACTGATCATCAGGAAAAGACACATAGTAACGACCATGTTCCTCGTCGAACTCCCACTTGAGATCGACCCCATCATCTGCACTGGCATCATCGGCACCTGCAACTGTTTTGGTAGAATCGGTGAGTCACGGGGACTCAGCAATCTCACACCCGCGAGATCAAGACTATTTAAGCTTATAGGAAAGGATGGAGTAATGAGGTGGAGCTGCAGCGGCAAAAGCATATATGGAGGCTAACTTGCGCAAATGAGTGTGAGAAGAGAAGCAACGGAACAGACGTCATCTAGCAATGACCAAGAAGTGATCCTGAACACCTACTTACGTCATACAAAACACAGACCGTGTTCACTTCCCGGACTCCACCGAGAAGAGACCATCACGGCTACACACGTGGTTGATGTATTTTAATTGGGTCAAGTAACAAGTTATCTACAACCGGACATTAACAAATTCCCATCTGCCTCATAACCGCGGGCACGGCTTTCGAAAGATAATACCCTGCAGGGGTGTCCCAACTTAGCCCATCATAAGCTCTCACGGTCAACGAAGGATAAACCTTCTCCCGGAAAGACCCGATCAGTCTCGGAATCCCGGTTTACAAGACATTTCGACAATGGTAAAACAAGACCAGCAAAGCCGCCCGAATGTGCCGACAAATCCCGATAGGAGCTGCACATATCTCGTTCTCAGGGCACACCGGATAAGTCAAGCTACGAGTAAAACCAGACCTCGAGTTTCCCCGAGGTAGCCCCGCAGGCTGCTCGGTTCGGACCAACACACGAAGGAGCACTGGCCCGGGGGGGTTAAAATAAAGATGACCCTCGGGCTCGCGAAAACCCGGGGCAAAAGGCTTAGGCGGCAAATAGTAAAACCAAAGTTGGGCCTTGCTGGAGGAGTTTTATTCAAGGCGAACTGTCAAGGGGGTCCCATAAATCACCCGACCGCGTAAGGAACGTAAACTCAAGGAACATAATCCCGGTATATCAGTAACTAGGGCGGCAAGAGTGGAACAAAAGACCAGGCATAAGGCCGAGCCTTCCACCCTTTACCAAATATATATAGATACATTAATTAAATAAGAGATATTGTGATATCCCAACATATCCATGTTCCGACATGGAACAAACTTCAACTTCACCTGCAACTAGCAACGCTATAAGAGGGGCTGAGCAAAAGCGGTAACTTAGCCAATCAACGGTTTGCTAGGAAAGGATGGTTAGAGGCTGACATGGCAAAATGGGAGGCATGATATAGCAAGTGATAGGTAGCGGAGCATGGCAATAGAGCGAACAACTAGCAAAGCAAAGATAGAAGTGATATCGAGGGGTGGTCATCTTGCCTGCAAGGTTCTCAGAGTTGTCGAAAGCTTGATCCTCGTAAGCGTACTCAACAGGTTCCTCGTTCACGAACTCGTCTCCCGGCTCTACCCAAGACAAGAACACAAACAAATGGAACCACAATCAACAACGAGAAATGCACAAGCAACATGATGCAAAACATGTATGGGATGCAACATAGGATGTGCGATGCATATGCGTGCTCCGGAAGGAAAATGATGAACATGGCAGTAACCTGGCAAACCAAGCATGCCACTGGAAATATGAGATGATTTCGGTCGAAATCGATATAAAGATCACCGGAATCGGATGCACGGTTTGCAAATGGCAAGCAAAACAAGAATGACACGAATCTGCGATTAACAGCATGATAGCACTTAAAATGCAACAAGCAACAATGCTACAGCACTCCAACATAGCAACAAAGCACATGCCAGTAAACTACAGGAGATTCTTGACAAAAGATGAACACTGAGCTACGGCTAGATCACAACATATCAAGCTCAAACAAGCATGGCAAAAGTGCAAAAGATAACAGGTTCACAGACTTAGTGAAAAACTGGACATGGCAGAAAACAGCATCAGGTAGCAATGTTCAGAGCACGAAAACAACATGCTGCAGGAACTTAACATAGCAAAACAAGGCATGTAAGTGTTCTACTAAAAGCACATGACAAAAGTCCCTTACTGACCATAAGCCAAAAAGGAACAGAAGATATGATGGCAAGCATGTAAACATAGCAAGTTTCGTTATCAAGCTTCAGACTTGGCAGAAAACAGGGCATGGCAGAAATAATAATATGTAGGCCTCTCTGTGAGCTTGATGCACTCACTACAGAGCAATGCAATGATGGCAAGCATGTATGGATCAACTACAATAAGCTTGGCGAAATTGCATATCATGTTATGAATCTGCCAGAAATATTTTATAGCAAAAGTAGAGCAATATTGAGTCATGCTATGGCACTCCATAATTGCAAACAATTGCAGGGATGGATCAATTACAACTATATCTACAAAACATCCTTAATGAACATCTCCAAAATATGCATGGATCTCTCGGTAGCATCAAGTTTACATGGCAACAAAATAACAGCAGACAAGGACTTAGAGAAATCACTAAGTCCTTGAAATCAGAAATATTACGGAGCCTACTTTGTATGCTTGTGCTAGTCATCACAGAGATCACAAAAATACATGGACTACACCACTGGAAAGATGGCATGGCATACTTCAAAACACATGTAGAGCTCATGCCCAAAAGATGCACAGATTTAAAGATACAAAAATGACAAATCTCCAAGTTCTGATAAAAACCAGAGAATAACAGCAACTAGCCCTCTTCCAACAGAGATTTGGGCATCAAGATGACCTCTAATGAGCATATTGCAATTGAACAAAATGAAGAGCATCACAAGACGAACAATTTGACATATTACACGCACGAATCGGAGCTACATGCAAGAAGTTATGGAGCTATGAACAGGGGTACTTTTTGCAAAAATTCCAAGACAGAAAAAAACGGGGACGGGGAGAGGTCAACGCCAGTACCAGATCCGATCGAGGGAGCTCGCTCGATGGAGTTCGCCGGCGGGAGAGAAGAGAGAGGAAGCAGCGGCCGTCGGCGGGGGAAGGAGGAGGCGAGGCGTCGCCGGAGGGAGGCGGCGGCGGGCTACGGCGGCG